>NC_137617.1:40165954-40207100 GCF_963280865.1 Gymnoscopelus braueri
GTAAGAAGTGTAACAGAGTTGTTCCACTGGTGTGTTCTACCCAGCGTGATCTAATATGAGAGTGACGACACAAGCGTTGACTCCCATTGTAAGAATGGAATGCGGAAATGCTCGTTCTATCTCAATGAGGAAGTTCCAATGTTTGGAACTATAGCCCACAGCGGGCCCGCTTTCAAAGCCCGCAGATCAAAGTGTGTCATAACTCTCTCTCTCTATGGGTCTGGTTCTACCGTGTTAAGCTACAGTAATATACGTAGTATGACGTGCAGAATTCGTTTTGAAAAAAAGCGTGGCCCTCTACTAACCATTGCATCCATTGACCACGCGCTAGCGTAACCACGACCACGCGCAGGGAATGATTATCGTATGCCCTCCGAAAAAACCTAGAACACACCACTGAGTTGTTCCTGCTTGCAAAACACAGCAGAATTGTGTTATCACAATTCCACACATGAAACAAAGCAAAGATAATAAAGCAACACATTAATAAATGTTGAACGATAAATACAAAGGGTATACAGACGTGTAAACAGAGCTCTTTATAGCTCGCAAAGAAAATGCAGAATTGCGCATTTGCGTTGGAACACCAGCAGCACTTTGCAAATACAATACATTTACTATAAATGTCATATAGCTTAAGACCCCTACACACTGTACGATATTTGACCCGATTTCAACTGGGATATTTTTTGGTACAAAACCACCGATCTCAGTCAAGATCGCGCGATCCTCGACAAGGTGTTGATCGTGCAGTGTGTAAGGTACTCGAGGGGTTCCCGACAAGTTTTAAAGTTCTAGCATGTTGGATATTTGGGGCTGTCGGACCCGATCTAGAGCCACTCTACAGCCAATGAGAGCACATTACAGCCACGCACCGTGGCTAGTCCTCCCGCATAGAACCGCAATATTATCGTCCAGACAGTCCTGTATTAAGTGAAACATTATAAAACAGATTGAGAGAGTGAGCGAGCCTGCTCGACGATGGGGCTGTTTATTATTTGAGAGGAATAGGGCTTGCAGACAGAGAGAGATAGAACTGTGTGTGTGTGTGTGTGTGTGTGTGTGTGTGTGTGTGTGTGCGTGTGCGTGTGCGTGTGCGTGTGCGTGTGCGTGTGTGACGCACGTATGTATATCTCTGAACAATATTGCCAGATTTTGAGAAATAAGCAACCAGGTCTATGAAAACAAGCCCAACAAAAGCGACTAGGCCGCATTTGCCTCGTTACTTTTATTACAGCTGATTGAACGTTACATTATACAATGCACCGACCAAGATGATCCAGCGGCGCATGTGACCAAGGCCCAGTTTTTACAGCACATGACCCTGACGGAGTGGAGGGGGAGACTGAAACCAAGCACGGGTGAGTCACATACTGTAGATTGAGACACACAGCTTGGTCAACAGTGCTTATCCTCTTAATGATTGCGTCAATGGTCATCAACATAAAAACCTACATAAATGTTCCATCCTCCCATCAGGTCATTCACTGCAAAGGGAGTGTTTAGTGGACGTCATCATCGATCATGGCAGCAAAGACATCCCTGCTGAAAGTCATTCTCCTTGGTGACACTGGCGTGGGGAAGAGCTCACTCGTGAACCGCTACGTCACCAGCATGTTTTACACGAACCTTTTCAACACAATCGGCCTGGAGTTCATCAAGAAGGACCTGAAAGTGGACGGCCACATGGTCACCCTACAAATCTGGGACACGTCTGGCCAGGAGCGCTTCCGCAGCCTGAGGGCTCCCTTCTACCGCGGCTCCGAGTGCTGCCTGCTCACCTTCAGCGTCGACGACAGCAAGAGCTTTCTCAACTTGGCCAACTGGAAGAAGGAGTTCATCTACTATGCAGACGTCAAGGAGCCGGAGACGTTCCCGTTCGTGGTGCTGGGGAACAAGCTGGACGTGTGGGAGAGGCAGGTGACTGCCGAGGACGCTCGGCAGTGGTGTCAGGAGAACGGCAACCTCCCGTATTACGAGACCAGCGCCAAGGATGACACAAATGTGGCGGTTGCCTTTGAGGAGGCAGTGAGGAGGGTGTTGGCAATGGAGGAGCGGACGGACCACCTCATCCCTACAGACACGGTCAACCTACACAGAAGGCCTCGCACCTCGGCCACCTGCTGTCCATAACATCCAGGGTTTGACATTCACCGATTCACGTCAAGCTGTTCTTATGCGTGTGTGATGAGGCTCTAGGCCTAACTGCTATATACTAAGAAAATCTTATTTAATCTAATTATGCTACTGGTTTCATGGTTTGTTGTACTCACAGATTTGTCATGCTAGTAGTTGAAATTGTCCACTGGAGTAGGAGACAAGAAGAAAAGAAAGAAAAAAGTAAAACACTAGTAATCATAACCCAAATACAGTACAGAAATGTCTACTTTAATCTGCTGCAGTTTGGAGGTCAGGATTGTGAAAGAGTTCCTGATTAAAGAATCACATGTGTGTCAACCCCTGGACTCAAGATTTCAGTGAACCCCTGTCGCCGACCAATCAATCGTGCGAGAACCACAACGATATATAGCCCGATTGCAAGAGAGAAACTTGTGCAATGTGAAATGCTTAACGACCTGTTAAGGCCATGAAGAGAATACGCTCTTAAATCTTCAGTGGAATATTTTACATTAATTCACTTGTTTGGCTCTCACTCATTCTAAATGAACAAGGTCCATACAACAAAAATATATAAACACACACAAAAGTAATTTGAAAATACATCTGAAAATAATTGTTTGGACGAGTTTTGTATATTTTGAAATTCAATGTTACATACATTACATACATTTGCTTGGAGTAGAATTGTATGGCAAATGTGCTACATTTGCCATACAAAATTGCTGTTTAGCAAAATGTCTGGGGGAACTAGGCCTGACCTCTAGTATTCGAATAGTCGACTAATTAGTTGAGGGGTGTCTGAGTCGACTGCCAATCTCTTAGTCAAATTATAATAAAAAATAAAATAAAAATTGGACTGAGAGATTGGCCTAGTTTTTTATATTAATTAACTAATAGTTTGCCAAAAATAGGATATACATCATGATTTATTGTGAGAAACCAATAGTATCAGTCACTAAGCACCCCTACAGCCCAAATGGAATGTTCCTCTATCGCATAACATATTTTTTGCATGATTTGACTGAGAGATTGGCAGTCAAATCAGACTGATTCGACTGCCAATCTCAGTCGAATCATGAAAACATATTCTTTTAATTATTATTATTATTATTATTATTATTTTTTTGGGGGGGGGGGGGGGGGGTGTGTCCTTGATTGATTGATGTACTTTTATTTAGTAAGACATGAGAATAACAGTACATGGAAGTACGAATTCACAATACAAGGTCTACTAAACTGGAAGACTCATTAAGCACTGAGCTTGTTTAAGATGAGAACCCCGTGCACACAAATCATGATGACATATAAGAGACAGACAGATATACACACTACTATACAGAATGTCATACAATCAGCTTACAGGTTACTGGTATGAAGAGTGAAAAAATCACACCCAGTGTGAAGTGGGCGGTGTGGTCACAGTGGTCATCACAGTGATGGAAGTTCACTTAAAGAAAAGTAATATTGTGGACCAACCATTGTACACCCCAACTTAAAAAAAAACATAAATGTGTTTTTTTTAAGTGCATAGTCCTATTTATAGGGCTATGCACATGTGTAATGTTTCACTAGCCAATCACAGTCCTGAATAGACTGTGATTGGCCAATCACGGTGCAGGGTTAGGGGGGTACACTGGTGGCCAATCACAGCGCAGGGTTGGGGGGTGCAAATGTCCAAACCTCACATATAGGGGCGGTTTCACCGCCCAAAAAATATATACAAAAGAAGAAAATGAAAGAGGGGGGGGGGGTAGGGGGGTAGGTTAAGACTTAGACAGGGGCCATTTTCGAATTGCAGCCTCCTGAAGGTGTATCTTTAGGGCAGTTTTGAAAGTGAGTAGGGTTTTACACTCCTTTACTCCTTTTGGTAGGGCATTCCACATTTTTGATGAATAGCATGAGAACGAGTTCATTCCCTTAGTTGAGCCAGATCTGGGTTGAACATGATTTGTGGAGCTGCCTCTGGTGTGATCATGGACCTCATTAACATTTTGGAAGTATTATGACAAATACAGGGGGATCCCAATGTTGTGGTGTATCTTGAAGACCAGGCCCATAGCAAGTTGCTGTACTCTGTCCTCAACCCTAAGCCATCCAATCCTAGCAAAGTGAGCAGGGGTTAGATGGGTTTTGTGATTGAGGCCAAGAAGTAGCCTTACAAGTTTGTTTTGGGATGTTTGGAGCCTTGTTTTTAAGGCCTTGGAGGTGTTGTGATACCATGAAGTGCATGCATAATCATAATGACCTTGAATGAGGGCCCCTGCAAGAATCTTCAGAGTATTCTTACTGACTAGACGATCAATCCTCCACAAATAGCGTGTTGTTTGGTTGACATTTTTGATCACTTTTTCGGCGTTTTTGTTACCAGAGAGGTTTGCCTCCAAGATGGAGCCCAGGTAGGTAATTTCATCCTTTCTTTTGATGACATCATCACCCACTAAATTTGATCGTGAAACTCTCTGCCTTGCTAAGGTTAGGACTGGACCCAAAGAGGATGGATTCAGTTTTACCCAGGTGTAATGAAAGTTTGTTGTCGGAGAGCCAGATGCAGAACTTGTTGAGTTCAGAGCTGAGAGTTTTCTCAACCTGCAGCCTGTCCCTGTCCGAGACTAGCAGGGCCGAGTCGTCTGCGAACAGGAACAGTTTGCAGTCGCAGGCTGAAGACATATCATTCACATACTGTATATCAGGAACAGTAAAGGTCCTATAATACTTCCTTGAGGAACACCACAAGTCACTGGGAGGGGGGGAGGACTGGGTGCCGTTTACTTCCACCACTTGCTCCCTCCCTTCCAGGTAGGATCTCATCCAGTTCACTGACGTATCATCAAAACCTATTGCTTTGAGCTTATTGATCATAATTGGGTGATTAACGGTGTCAAAGGCCTTCTGGAGGTCCAGCATGACCATGCCGCAATATTTGCCCTTGTCGACATCTTGTTTGATAGAGTCGTTCAAATAGAGAAGGCATGTGTCAGTGGAGTGGTTTGTTCTGAAACCAGATTGGAATTTGTAGATTAGATTTTTCTCTGCAAGATACTAGTCGACTGCCAGTCGACTATTGGCAATTAGTCGCCAATCAGATTTGACTATACAAATCCTTAGTCGGGGACAGGCCTAGGGGGAACAGATCAGCATGTCAACTGAAACTACAGCTGATTGAGGCTCTGACTGAGGCTAATCACAATGTCATTATCATATGTGGCCAGTTAACACTGTCATAATAGAATAGCCTAATTTAAATCTAGCAGCAAACAGATGACAATGTCAGCGGATAACAATGACCTCACTCAAGGTTCAAGGTTCAAGGTTGTGCTTTATTGTTGTTACATCTTGTGTACAGAGGCACATAAGAGTCAAAGTTATTTTTGTTCGGCTACCCTCAGACAATGCAGAAGCATAGGTAATAATAATAACAATAATAATAACAAAACTGTAAAAATATTTCAAAATAAATAAAAAAAGAGAAAGAGAGAGAGTGCAAAAAAAGTGTATGTACACGTGCGATCTTGGTATATTACATATCTTGTGTTAACGCCCTCTCAACTGAGGGACATTTTTATATCTAATTTTGGGGGTCTGCAGTGCAAAACAGGCCTACTTTGCTCAGCACCTCAGGAAACTAATGTGTACATTGAAATGGGATACCAGGTACACAATGAACCTAGCGTCCGTTTAAATAACATGCTATCTAAATTGCATTCTTAATGTGGTCAAGAAAACAAACCATAAATATAACCAAAACATGAGAGCGAGTGACCGAGTTACAGTATGTCCACGTGGCAGCCATCTTGGTCAATCACTAGCATCGATCGAGGCAGAAGGTGGCAGGAAGGGGTATTGGGAGAATATAGTGCTTGACATGAAAAGGTTTGAAAACCACTGGAATAAAGCAGTAGACGAGGCTGTTTCATACAACTGTGTTTACATCTTTACTTACTCTCACTCTACAATCCAACAGTATCTGTTAATGTTGTGAGTTTGCTGCCATCTAAATAAATAAATATGCTATAGGACTAGGCTGAGCTTAGTTGGGACAGTGATGTAAGCAACACAGCTGCAGCTAATAAAGTTAATAACGGATCTGTTTAAATGTAGGTGTGCCAAAGAGCAAGCATTGGCATTACTATCTTGGCATGATCACATTGGCACACCTAAATAAATCTACAGTAACACACCCAATATTAATTTGATTATTGATTCTTTTTGAACAGGAAGAAAACTCACAAACTTTCCCTAGGGTTTAGTTCCCCTTTAAAAGGGAAAACAGCTGAGAGTATTGTGTGGTGCTAGCAGAGGAACGGCCATGGAGTCACCAAAATCATTAGCGTTCATCCTGCAATCAGACAGCAACAGACAGGCAACACCTTCTAGACAAACTTCTCGACAAACTGTTCACCTTGGTGGAGGTCTGAGCATAATTATGTTCTAGCTTACTGGTTGATAGAACATAACTGATCTGTAAGGGTTAAATGGACTTAACTTCTCGACAAACTGTTCACCTTGGTGGAGGTCTGAGCATAATTATGTTCTAGCTTACTGGTTGATAGAACATAACTGATCTGTAAGGGTTAAATGGACTTTTTGCTGTATTGTACATTTCAATAAGAGAGAGATTGAGTTGTTGTAAATGAGAATCTTATTGAATAAAACATATGCAACGTACATATGTATAAGATATGCTGAATAGGGAGAACCCCCCCCCCCCCGGAGTCTAGACGCTGGTGGTGGCAGTGCAGAGAACCTCCTTCCTTCTCAACTCTAGACGATTGAGGCATGGAGGAGTTTGGGGATGGAGGTGGGTTGCTTGTTGCACGCTGGAAAGAGAATGACATGTCTGAGGCAGTGATATTTAAAGGCGGAGTCCAACTGCCTGATTGGCTGATTGCAGATTGGCTAGAAGTGCACACACTTAGCTGTGAATGACAACTCAGAGATCTTCTTTATTGAATTTGCGCTTAGAGCTACATTACTTTGAGCTGCATTTCGATGTATGAAAAATGCTATATAAATAAAGCTCATTATCATTATCATTACTTTGAAAGGGGAGTTGTGGGGATTCTCTATGTGCTCAACCACCATGTGGATTACAGTTGAATTCATTCCGTACTTGCGGGTTGTTTATTCTAGGAGCAGGTCCAATCTCAAGGTATTACAGTATTTCCACAGTGTAAATACCTGACATTTTGAGTGGGAGTGATTGAAGATGATGTAATATAAAATACCAAAGCCTTATTCGGAGGAGAGAAAGCAAGTCGACTTCCTGTGAAGTCCTGTTAACAAACCCAGAAGAGAAGAAGTATCAGGCCTCAATGTAAAATAATAAGGTTTAACCACATTAAACCTGTTGTCCCTGTTTGGCCATGTCATTTCCAGAAATAGCAGACCTGCAAGCTTGTGAGCTTGTAGATTGGCTATTTTCCAATAGCCAATGTATAAAATGAGGCTAAAGTTGGGCTTAAGTGAAACTCCCAGACAACAGCTTATTTAACCTCTGATGATACCAATATGTTTACCAATGAGCTAATAGAGCCTACTGTACCTACTTGCTCAGGGGATAAATTGAATCTTGACCATCAGGTCAAAATTCATGTCAGATCTCTGTGTCTAGGTGAGACATGACCTTTGACACCATCTAAATGTCTCAATAGAAGAGCAGGGAGACAAAATACAACCAAAATACAAACCATCCCAATTGTATAAGTTATATTGTATAAACATAATCTACCATACACATTGGACAAAATGACATTTTATTAATAATAAAAAATGAGTCTTTTTTAAGCTCTGTGATTGTTCAAATTGATCATTGTCTGGTTGTATTTTTGTGGAACATTCTTACTGTAACAGTGTTTAATCCCATATCTCCACCTCCTCCATGATTGTCATTTTGTCTGGTGCTATCAGCATTGGTGTAAAGTGACTAAGTACATTTATTCAAGTACTGTACTTAAAGTACAATTTCGAGGTACTTTTACTTTACTGGAGTATTTCCAATTTTCGATACTTCTACTTCTACTGGAAATGTTGATTATTATCACAAAACGTAGGCTACATGAACCACTTCAGCTCTATTTAAACTTTGGCTATTTGAAAATAGCAGATCTACAAGCTCACAACGCGTCGCGATGCGACGCGTTGTGAGCTTGTAGATCTGCTATTAGTAGTGGAGTAAATATTTGATATGAATAATGAAATAAATTCACTGTGGCATACTGAAATAGTATGTTGGTCACTTGTCAGTGATGGGATTATCCACCCCACCCATGTTGATGGGTATTGAAGAGGACACTCCCATGAGATGAGCTCACCTTTGTCCCATCCCCTATATAATAATAATGATAATAATAATACTTTTTATTTGTATCGCACTTTATATTTGAAACAAATCTCAAAGTGCTACAGGTTAAAAACAAAAAAAGAGAACAAGAAAACAATAATAATAAAACAGTGAAGTGAATAAACTTCAAATCAAAGTCAGCAAAACACAGTAGAAGTTTAAAAAGATAAAACAACTACATCTCCATCTAGGCAAATGCCTTGTTAAAAAGATTATTTGAAAACACAAGTTACTTTGTAGATTTTGATTATTATCACAAAACATACATTAACCACTTTAGCCCTTTATATATTTCGGTCATTTGAAAATAGCTGATCTACGACGCATTGTGAGCTAGTACAGTGTTTATCAACCCTGGCAAACGTCCCAATTTTGGGCCGGGGCTACTGCTGAGGTGTGCCGCGCCGTTTGAAGGTTTGAAAAAATATTTTTTTTGTTAACAATAATAATAATCAGGCATGCAAACAGCCCCGAGGTGAAAAGGGTGACAAAATGCTGTTTTTTTTGGGGTCAGGTGTCACACTATTGCCCTATTTGGATTCAAAACGGCTAGTGGAAGCTGAAAAGCTACAAGTTTGCATGTCTGAATAATGCAAAAACAGAAATATTTGTTTGCATTTGCTTTTTTTCTCCCCCATATATTTTCATGATAAAAAAGTGCGTATCGTATCGAAATCGTATTGAAGTTGTGTGCCCAATATCGTATCGTATCGTTTCGTGAAATTAGTGTATCGGCACACCCCTAATGTGTGTATATATATATATACCGTATATCTAGGTGTGCCCTGTGATTTTTTGGCTATGCCAGGTGTGCCTTGGCACAAAAAAGGTTGATAGACACTGCTAGTAGACCTGCTATTTTCAAAATATTTTTATACATTTTAGACATTTGAAAACTTGTGAAATGGGACATTCTGCATACTCTCTACTTTTGGTACTTTGCGTACATTTTGATACCAACACTTTTGGACTTTTACTTGTAACTCAGTATTTCTACATTGCAGTATTTATACTTTTAGTTAAGTACAAAATGTGAGTACTTTTTCCACCACTGGTGGCTAAGAGCTGTGCTAAGAGCTGTACTTTGACTTTTGGTACTTTAAAGGGATAGTTCACCCCCAAAATGACTTTTTTTCAAGCGATTAGTCACCCCTTGGAGACTTGAATTCATGGATATATATATATATTTTTTTGTCGCTTTCCTAAGCCAATAATTTGATGACCGGCAGCGGTTCCGGTAGGAGACACAGAGAGTCTCCTTTGTGTCTCCTACCGGAACCGCAGTCTACCAGCCCACTGGTCATCAAATTATTGGCTTAGGAATGCGACAAAAACAAAAAAATATCCATGAATTCAAGTCTGCATGGGGTGATTAATCGATAGAAAAAGTTTATCTTTTGGGTGAACTATACTGCCCTGCCAAGGTAAAGAGCAGTAACTACGTTTTTGGACACACCGACTTATTTGTGTATCCCAAAGGTCAAATTAGCCTTTGTGATTTGGGGGGATAAACAATTACCTCAAGAACAGATGTAAAATTAGTGTAACATATCTCATTTGGCTGACCAGTTGAATCACTTTTAAACCAATTTTTCAGTGATTTTTCTTTTCGTAGTTACTGCACTTTACCTTGGCAGGGCAGTATAGTGTTCCAGTTCAATTTTGCCTGTTCATTTCTTAGTGTCATCACTTCCAATTTCACTTTGTTTAATCTATATCCTGATTGAGTTCTCTATCCTGATTGGATAAAATTGGAAATGAAACTGAAACTGAAACGAAAATGCATTTTCTGTTTTATAAAGAGCTGGAGAGACAAGGACACTCCTTTTACTGAACAAACACTCTATAGCAATGAGTACTATCAGAATATAGAGCTATTTAACACTTATTTTAACCAAAGAAAATCACTTACCCTACCTTTAAGTATATTTTGATGCCGATACTTTTGTACTTTTACTCAAGTAGCATACATTTTTAATACGGGACTTCTACTTGCAACAGATTATATCTACATTGCAGTATTGATACTTTTACTTTTTAGTAAAACATATGAGTACGTCTTCCATCTAATCAGTGGAGGTGAGGGTGAGAGGGTGAGAGTGTAGACAGGGGTCAAAATGTTTGACAACCACTGCTGGTATGGGACCGGACCAATGAGAACGTGGCTTTAGACAGAGGGGCAGACCCTCAGGGGACCTTGAAGGGTGTTCCAGGGGGTCCCCAGCTGATTCATATAAATTTTGGGGGGTCACTTCACTTGACATGACAAAATGTTTGACAACCCACTGCTGTATACGGGACGGACCAATGAGAACGCGGCTTTGGACAGAGGGGGGCAGAGCTGATTGGCAGGGGCGAAGGCCCAATCGGCGGAGGAGGCATCCTCCTCCAAGGCGGCGTCGACCAATGGGCGGCACGAGTTCCCTAAAAATAGCACCTCCTCTTGTTCAGCACCCAAAGTGGAAGGATAGCAGGGTTGCCATGTCGGCTTATTATAAGCGACTTTGGGCTTGTCTTTCTGTAAAGTTGCTTGAAAATGTTGGTAGTTGCGGGTTGCAGTTTTTTGGGGCTTGTTTCTAAAGTGTAGTTACTTATTTGGGCTTGTTTCTAAAGTGTAGTTGCTTATTTTGGTATTGCTTCCTAATGTTGTTTAAACCAGTGTTTCTCAAACATTTTCAAGTGAAGGACCCCCCAAATTAATATGAATTTGTCTGCAGACCCCATCTGAAAATATTTTATGCCAGGGACCCCCTAACAAGATTTGTGTTGCTAAAATGTTTTTAAAATATTCCACATTTTTTTCAAGATGTTTAAAAAATAATAATTAAATAATAGCAGATCTAAAAGCACAAAACGCGCCACGGCACATTGTGAGCTTGTAGATCTGCTATTAAAAAAAAAAAAAAATCAGTGTAAGTAGGGTAGATCGGCTATTTTCAAATAGCCGTAGCCTACAACAGTCCCTTCTTTTAAACTTGTTTCTCTCACACAAACTGGCAACACTGAAGGGATAGCTGAGCTTTAGCTGTGGCCTTTTCAATGGACGAACAGTAAAAAAAAAAAAAAAAACCCGGGGCTGTTATTATCTAATATAAACCCTACATCCCCCCCAACTAGTCCGGTCTACCCAGTCCTCCACCGTTTCGTTGTGCGGAAGAAGAACCTTAAAAAAGAACCGTTCACACATAGTTGGTTTAAAACGGACCGCAGAGCGATAAGAGGGCAGAAAGTTAAGCGTCAAACATGCGTGTGAATCAACGAGAAGAACCGCGGAGGAAGGAATTATCTTCGCTCATCTGAGGCCAACAACACAACATCATCCGTGTATAACTACAATATATACTATTATTATTTTCTCTTTAGTGTGTGTGTCAAAATAAGAGGAAACCCCCAACCATCATAACAAGCTAGCCCGGTTTAGCAGCATTAGCTTGACAGATAAGATTATATATATATATATATTTATACATAAAAGTTAGCTAGCCTATAGGTTTATAATTATTATATCTTCACACCGAGGAGGACTGCCTGGATCTGAGATTTTGGATCTACATTCTAACAGAACAGAACGGCAGGAAAACGTAAGTAGCCTAGCTTGTGTGTGTAGTTAGTGTGTGTGTGTGTGTGTGTGTGTGTGTGTGTGTGTGTGTGTGTGTGTGTGTGTGTGTGTGTGTGTGTGTGTGTGTGTGTGTGTGTGAGAGAGAGGCTAACGTCATGATTAGCCTGGAGGTTTTTTGACAAGCTGTGAAACCAACGGCTGAGCGACACAAAACAAACAACACATAATAGAACCCCACAAAACGGCTTCATTTATTTACACTTCGTCGCACGTAACGACGAAGTGTAAATAAATGACGTATTTGTTTGTCCCCCCCGCCGCCAAAGAAAGAAAGAAAGTGTCGCCTGTGCCTTGGCGGCTCACGGCCACACTTTCTTTCTTCCTCCCCCCGGTTGAAAGGACGTTGTTTTCCGCCGAGCGACGCGGTCGCTGCGACGGACTGGACTGGTTACTTGTTAAATTAGCCTCAAGTGGCTAGCCTAGTAGCTAGGCACTTGAGGCTAATTTAGCTACCTAGCTAGCAGTGTTGCCATGTCCGCTTATTATAAGCGACGTTGGGCTTGTTTTTCCTGTTTAGTTGCTTTGTAAATATTGGTGGTTGCGGGTTTTATTGCGCTCGTTTCTAAAGTGTAATTGCGTATTTTGGGCTTGCTTTCCTAATGTTGTTAAAACAACACCCAGTGGTTCTCAAACGTTTTCATGTCTATGAACCCCCCCCAAAAAAATAGTGGACACAAATATGTTTAAAAACGCCCCCCCCCCAATCTGAAAATGGGGACCCCCGGCCCCATAAAACATTTTTGTTTTTTTTAAGAAATATTCAAAAATGTCCCCTTTTCCCCCCCAATATTTGGTGTGAAATTAGCATCTCTACAAGCTCACGCCATATGTTGTGAGCTTGTAGATCTGCCATTTTCAAATAGTCGCTTCTTTTGGGCTTGTTTTCACAGACATGGTTTCGCTTATGTCTCTCGCAAAATCTGGCAACACTGCTTAGCTAGCTAGCAGCAGCAGTACAAACAGCTGGGCCTTCCCTGCAGTGCGGACCAGCGTAGTAGTATTGTGATCTGTGTAACTTTTTAAACAAAATGCGTTACTTTAAATGAAATGGGGCGGGGAGGAATCAAAACTAAGTAAACCAAGGAACACCAATTTAAACCATGTAAAAATGATGCAGTACAATGTACTGCAATCACCTAATTATAGGTATTATGGTAACGGAGTAATATCTGGAAAGTATAGAGGTGTGTGTGTGTGTGTGTGTGTGTGTTAACATGAAATGGAGTTTTGAGCATGCGGACCAGACAGTGGGTTGGTTGGTAAACACTTCAACTTAAATCTTATCAATAAAATGCCACACATGGCGGCGCTTAAAACTACGTCCCCTGCACCGCAGTCTAGCGTCTTTTTACGGCAGACGCAGTTTGGCTGCTGCTTGAAACACCCAAATCATCATGATGATGCCATTGTGGTTCAGTGACTTTAGCTAGCTTGTTAGCCTCGTAGGGGCTGGCCATGGTTCACAATGTTGGGTTAATTATTGAACACGTTGTCCTCCTCCAGCGGTTAGTCCGATCCCCCTAGCCTGCTGCCTAACATGTAGTGTTGTTGGGTCTGCCTGGTTGTCTCTTTGCTATGACCAGCTAACCACAGATTAGCCGAATTATGGCTAAAATTAGTTAAAGTCATGACACATGTCAATCTATGGCAGTGATTCTCAATATCAACCTTTTTTTAATTTAAGTGCCCCCCCCCCTCCCCAGTTAGATAACATTTTTATCTCAGGGACCCCAATCTACACATTAAAACCTACATGTTTTATTTAAGTGTAAGGATCGATTTGTTTTTATTTGTATACTCAGATTTACAGACCTGCAAAGCCAGGGTCCATTTGGTTCCATTTGTACACAAAGTTCACAGACAGACCCATAAGGGTCCATCCATAATTGGTTCCTCCTGATGTGAATGTTTTTGTTTTAGATGTTATTCATTTGCACGACATCCATTTCTGGCCATAAACATGAGTGCAACTGCTTATTGCTATCAATGTGTTTAGTTGCTGGGCTAGTTACGGATTAACTTAACAGACACAACAGTGAGGTTCTATTTGTGTTTTCCATGGTGGAAACTTGCTTTATATCCACGTAATAAGTAATTTAGTCAGCTAAAACATAACTGTATTGGTTATAAGTTGGTCATGCAGTCTTTAATGTTGCCTCAGCTGCACTTCATTTTGCCAGTGGCTGCACCTTTCATAATAACATGCTCCTAACATGCTCCTCACATGTCATTTGAATGAGCAAAGAGGAGCGTCTGAAACAGCAGCACTCATATGCTTACTTTACTAAAGAGGAATGCAGAGAGACAGTCGGGAGAGTTGGCACATATTGATTTAAGATTTATATCGTTACATCATCTCATATTATAAAAGTATACAAGAGTAACATTCTTTGCTTTTGGGCTCTCAACATTGTTGCAGCAATAATGACACAGTAGAAGTGAAAGTAAAATAACAGTGTACATTAATCATAGCAGCACAATTTGAGGTGCGTGAATGTATACATTGTTACTCAGTACTTTGCGATCTATTCACATTGCATATGCAAAACATAAATGTATGTATAACTATAAATCAGAATGCCACTTTTCAGAAACCCATTTTCAGTCCATAATAAGTTTAACCTATTATTGTGAATATCACATTCATACCCAAAGCCAGCTGGCACAATTACATTTATACAACTCAAATGTTTTGTTTTGTTGTGCTGTATTGTATCATGGGTATGGCGCCATTACCTGGGGATGCAGTATACAGCCATACAAGAGGAAACAATAAATGTTCTTTTATTTTTATTTTATCTTGGCTATAGTATAGGTTATATGGAATCAATTAGGGATAGGGAGTGGCAAGAGCAGCTCAAGCAAACGGTGAACCTATAGTTTCCTGGCCTCCCACAAACATTTGGATGTAAACTAAAGCAAAGTCCACACCAATGATTTGTGTTTGTGATGCAACAAGTTGCAACCACTTGCAACGGAATTCCTTTGCAATGTTTTAAAACTGGACTGTCCCATCAATGAACCGGCACAGTGCAATTCAGACCACTACAACTGTTCTCTGTAAAGTATTGAAACGGTTTTGTCATGTTGTGAATCACTGGTGTGGACTTGCTTAATAACAGAACACAGCATATCTAACTTGAAATTATCAGAATGTGTATTTGACACAATTTTTAATCAGGTGCAGCTTGGTTTTCCCACCATATTTTGTGTGTGTGTGTGTGTGTGTACTATTTACTGCAGGCTACTGACTGGTCAGAGAGAATCGTCACTTACATCATTTCATCACGCCGGACTTGCCTATACTAGACGCTCCGGAATACTTTTAAACTGCTGTTGTAAATGTGAAATGAATCAATATTGAGCAAATACGTGGCCTATTTCTCACCTTAAACTTTTATCAGACACTGTTTTCTTTGGACTGTAAGGTGAAATAGATATAGTTTAGTTTCCAGACAAGTTGCCATTGTTCTTTAGCACACTCCTACTCGTATGAGGGTAGGGCTGACTTCAAATCTATTCAAGATCATGATTATTTTCAAACCTTTGCCGATTATTATTTTAGTGAAAATAGCAGATCTACAAGCTCACAACGCATGATGTGAGCTTGTAAATCGGCTATTTTTGTTGTTTTGTAACGCTACCGCTGTTCAACCAAGTATAATACAGGGTTAAGTGTTTAATCAGACTAATCAATTTAGTCGATGCTAAATGCTTTTTCTAATCATCACATTGTTGATCTTCTAATCTACATATCTAGTTGGATTGTGAAAAGGCAAAAATAGCTGCCGAAATTACATTTACTCATATGTGTAATAGACTGTTAATATCTACAGTATGTTTTATCTATCATTGTGTGATTGGAATATTTCAAACCTTTCATGGACTCGATGATGAACTAAATTTGCATATTTGTCACAAGATATCATATATTATATTTATGCAGTTTGATGTACAAGGTGCCCCACGGGCCCCAGCCTCATTCCTCAGCCCTGGTGGGGGAACTGTTAAGTATGGGGTTAAAATGAATGTCAAGTTCACCCAGAGTTTCCATGTTGGTGTAACAGTTCAGCAGCGCTCATCAATGTTTCTCCCAACTTCCAGCCTTTCTCACAGGGCTAGTGCATGCCATGGCAATTAACCCATTAAGAATGCATTTGTGCAATTTTTTGATTTCTTTGGATATTAAAAAATAGCTGATCTACATGCTCATGCTGCACTATGAGCTTGTATATCTGCTATTTTTGAAGAGCCAAATGAATATTAAAATGACACGGATGCGTTAGTGGATTAATTAAGTCCCCCAAAAAACAACAATTAGACAAAAAGGGTCATGCACTTGTTGCATGAACAGGACTGGTGGCACGTGGATCAGTTTTAAGCCTTTTTTATATTTAAAAGTTTGAGTAACGTACATGTGTAAGATGATCTCAGACAAGGTTAATTCATTTCGAAATTGATAGCTTTAGGTTCTTGTACTACTAGTGTTTAAACTAAAGACAACAGTCTTTCAAACAGTGATTTCTTTAGCAGTACCATGAACTTCTAAACCCAGTGGTTCTCAAAGTGGGGTCCAGGGATCCTCAGGGTTTCTTGAGGGGTTCTGGATCCATTTGTACAATTACCATTGGTCTAACAATCCTGACTTGGTTGAAGGGGAGCATCATCTATGCAGCTATTTAACTCATTCAATCCGGTAACGCGTCTGTGTCATTTTAGATTTGAGCTACAACCATTATTTTATACTTTGGCTATTAAAAAATAGCAGATATACTAGCTCATACCGCGGTACTATGAGGTTGTAGATCTGTAGATATTTGTGCAAATCTTTGAATATATATATATTTTTTAAAGTGTTCTTTGCTTCTGGGGGTCCCTGGAACAAAGTACAGGTCATGTTCTACTTGCCCGAAAAGTAAATTCTTACTCTTGATAGAACAAATTAATGTTAAATCCAATCGATATTAACTGCTGAGTGGTGACAGTCACTTTGAAAAACAGAATGAGTGCATGCTGCTAGTTGTAAAAAGGTAGCGTTGTCCTTCATGAATAGCCAATCATATTTAATGAAGACCGAATGCACTTGCCTCCTGTCGGGGCAACCTGAAAGCAAACGCTTGCCCTGAACGTTTTGTTTACTTGCCACAGGGCAACCGTTTTGGTGTCAACCCCTGCCTATGCAGTTTGAGACCCCACCTACAGGGTTGCCAGATCTGCTTATTATAATTTCCCGGCAAGATTTTATTTGAAAATAGCCGATCTACAAGCTCACAACGCGTCGCGAGCTTGTAGATCTGCTATTTTTAAATAGCTGATGTATATGTTAAAGTGCTCATATGTGACCCATAGTCGCTTCTTTTAGGGCTGGTTTTCCTAGACCTGGTTGCTTGTTTCTCTCACAGAATCTGGCAACACTGCCCACCTATCGGGATCAGGTGGCGATAGTGAGCACAGGTGACTGTGTGACGTCACCTGGAGTTTGACCTCTACCACGATAAGGGAGGAGGTCAGTGACTGATACCGCATATTCTTATCTCTGAGCTGAGTCTGCGGCCGTTTATATAATGACGATGGCGGGGTGGGTGAGACGGCAGAGCCAGGGAGACTTTGGGAGGACTAAAGGGTGTGTTGTAGTCCAGGGGTCTTCAACATGGGGTCCGGGACCCCTAGGGGGTCCTCAGAGCTACTATACGGGGTCTGCCAAATCTTTGTGTGATAGGATTTAGTTTTTTTTACATTAACCACTTGAACCCTAAAATTCCTTTTTCCGAGGGGAACATTAGCCGAAAATAGCAGATCTACAAGCTCTCAAGCTTGTAGATCGGCTATTTTTGGCAAAGAGGCTATAGGTGTAGAGGGAAAAAATAGCAGACCAAGTAAAAAATAAACTTAAATCTGAAACACAATTTTATACAATATAGAGTAGGGGTTCCCTGCTTCATCTCTCTCTCAGCTAGGGGGTCCTTGGACTGAAAACGAAGACCCCTGTTCTAGTCGTTTCAAGGATCTCAGGGAACCCTTTAGTATTACTTCTTGACTGTCATAGAAACATAGTTCATTGCATTCACCTGGTGGCATTCACCTTAAGCATGTGTCTCTAGGCTATGGATGATGCTGTCTGTAATGTTTAAACCTTTAAAACTGGGAACACATCTGGTGTAACCACTTTAACCATTATGGAACAACATATTTTGAGATGGTGGGGTCATATACATATTATTTTGGTCCTTGACATGAAAAAGTTTGAGAACCAACTGATTATAGCAACATAAGTTTTTTTTCCAAAAAACTATTAGGATTTATAAGACATTTGTAGAATCCCCAGAAGCAAATATTTGAGTTACAAATGTTCGCTTTAAAAATATATATATTCAAAGATTTGCACACATTTTCACGATTTTTCAAAAATAGCAGATATACAAGCTCATAGCACGGCACTCGGTGCCGGGCTATGAGCTTGTATATCTGCTATTTTTGAATGGCCAACGTAATCTAAAATAACAGATGCATTTCCGGATTGAAGGTTAACCACTTTTAAAACCTAGCGAAAATAGATACATCTACAAGCTCACAAAGCATTGCGTGGCTACATGTTGTGATCTTGTAGATCCAAAAAAATGTTGGTGCTATTTTTGAAACATTTTGAAAAGTTTAACCTATGATGATTGAGTCATGACATGCCCCGAAAAAGGGACGTCAAGCTGAAAGTGGTTAATGACATTGTGATGTGAAACGATGGTTTATTTACATTTTACACTGCTGTGGCTAGACCTGGCCCCGACTAAGAATTAACACTGTACCTAGCGTTTTTCAGAAGTTTAGTTGTGGACACGGTTAAATCCATACTCCTGTCAAATCTAGATGTGGCACCTCTACAAGTTAACAAACCGTAGCTTGTTATTCACAAAGCTATATGCACAGCTCAAGCTGCAGGCCAGAAGTTGCTGACACAACTGTATTTGATTGAATTGCCAGCACTATTAAACTAATTATATATCGTTTGAAACATACTAAATCAAAACTAATATTGACACTAACAGGTTGGGTTAATGCACCACAAAATACCATTAGCTAAGTTACATTCACTTAAAGGTGGAGGAGTTGGCCAGCTAGCAGCAGCAGAGCTCACTAAAAAGGTCATTTCAGCTGAAACAACCAAGTGTTGTTAGTTCACCTTCTAGTATTGACTGAGATAATACCTTGTCACAAACATAGGCTCAGATCTGGAGGTTGGATGCCTTTGGAGACGATTGGTGAGATATCACAGACAGTACATTGGTTATACAGCATTTAAGCTGCTGTTTCTGCTTAGTGAGTGGGTATAACATCACTTTTCACACACCCAAGCGGTCAAAGTTTGTTAGGTCTATCTATGACAACAGATGAGCTGGTTATATGAGAACACATGATCTGCAAAAAGATCAAATTACAATGCCCCCTATTGCTGACCTTTGAATCATTGTAGCTGTCTAATCAGGGAGCAGGTAGACTTAGGATGGCAGGTGTAATAAATATTATTGGACAAAGATTCAGCAGCAATATCACTGGTTCCTTGCAGCCAGTGACTTTGAGTTTAACAGGTGGTAAGATGTAGAGATAGCATTCTTTTCTTATCGATAGTGATTCTGACACCCATAACTTGCGTATCGTTTCGGTCAATACCGAGCACCGATCCAATACCGGTGTGTGTAAAAAAAAAGAAGAAATCTAGGACCGTGGTTCTCAAAGTGGGGTCCAGGGACCCTCAGGGTTCCTTGAGGGGGTTCCAAATGTACCCTTACATGTCTGTATGAGAGTTATGAGAGTTCATGAAATTAAAAAGTTTGAGAAACACTGAGGATTTGTTTAAAAAAATAGATAAAACAGTAGTGCAACATCAACTGAAGCATACAAAATAATTGATGACTGTAAATTACATCAATATAAATATAAAAAATATAATATATATATATATAGATAGATAATAGATAAAAGTGGTATGGGAATGGCATAGACTGGCATACTCACCGATGCCAATACCAACATTTTAGGCAGTATATCGGCAGCTTTTCCAACACTGGTATACTGGAGTGTTGGAACAACTTTAGTAAGATGTCCCTGCTCTTTAAAAGGACACTGGCATTGAAGAACTATCACGATGAGCTGCCTACTAGCTATAGAAATCACTTAGTGCTTCTTTTTTTTCTCCACATAAAGCGCAGTGCAGTTCCACAGCGCCTGCCAGCTCACCAGCGGTGTGTGACACAGACACTGTGCCTACTTTGCCCACCCATTGCAGGAATGTTTTGTCTCTTTAATCCATTAAGTTTGGCTATTAAAAAAATTGCAGATATACAAGCTCATAGCGCCGCACTATGAGCTTGTAGATCTGCTATTTTTTTTAAAGTAGTGATTTTTTGTGTGTGCAAATCTTTGAAATAATATATATGTATATATATATATATTATGTCTTAAAGCAAACATTTTTAACTCCGATCTGTGCTTCTGGGGATCCCTGGAACAACATATTTTGAGATGGGGGTCCGCAGCCAATTACATATCATTTTGGGGGTCCTTGATATGGGAAAGTTTGAGCACCACTCATTATAGCAACACAAGTCTTTTAAAAAAAACTGTTAGGATTTAGAAGACATTTGTAGAATCCCCAGAAGCAAAGATTTGAGTTACTTTGAAAAAATACATATTCTTTTTGCACACATTTTCATGATAAAAAAAAAGAGCTGATCTTCAAGCTCATAGTGCGGCACTCGGTGCTGCGCTATGAGCTTTTAATGGGTTAAATGCAGGAGGGGGGAGACGTGAATCACGTGATGGGAACATCCTATTGTATTCTGAATGTTGTGGTGTAAGTGGCTGCATTTGAATCTGTGCTGTAATAGGACCTATTTCACTTTCATCTGTGTGACCTGAAGAGACCTTGTTTCTCCCAAAGGAATTTAACTGGCAAAACGCATTGGCTCCAACACTGGGCCTTGTCATGTAAAGTATCAAGACAATTCTATAATCCCAAATGTGAAATTTAAATGTCTATTTAGTAGTGAAAATAGATCTACTAGCTCACAACACGTGCACTTGAGGGGAGTGGAAGAAGTTCACCTGTAATGACATGCCCAACATAAGGAATCCAGTTTGAAAGTGGTTTCACTTAAACTAGTCTATACTTAGTAGACCGGAATCCCAAGTGCTCTATTCACCTCATTCATTCTTGGCCTCTCTCCAGGGCGGCGCCGTTGAGGTTTTCTCTGTGTGCTGCTTCACTCAATATCTGTTCACTTAGTCCCTAGTAGGCTACTGCAGGTGTAATGCTGGTAGTCGGCACTGTTGCCAGATTTTGCAAGAGAAACAAGCGGCCTGGTCTATGAAAACGAGCCCAACCAAGCAACTAGGCTAATGTTACATCAGCCATTTGAAAATGGAAGATTTACAAGCTCACAAGGCGTCATGTAGATCTGCTATTTTCAAAGAATATTGTGGGAAAAATGTGAAATATTTTCACATTTTTTAAAACCCGTTGATATGGGGCTACCCCCCCCCCCCCCTACTCTCCTACCTGACCTGTTTTCGCTCCACACTTCCTCTCCTCCACATTTTTTGAGTGCTCGGGTCTCCTCTTCCTTTTTAAGTCTACATTCCCGCTGATTCTAGAAGCACCTTCAATACTCTTTAAAGACATTTTAGCTCCTGTGAGCACCCGGTTGGCCTCTGTGTTTTTCTCTGCAAATCATTTTAACCACTGTAACCATTATTTTACATTAAAAATGTTTTACATTAACATTTTTAACTCAAAACTCAAAGGTTACATATTGTATTTGTGACTCAAGCTTGGAATTTACTGCTCTACTGCATTTGTGGCAAATAATAATCTATAATTTTATCAATTGCCCAGGCTAACATGGTGACGTATGGAATACCCATAAATATATACATTTCCATAAATGTCTTTCCTGCATGGAGGAACCTAGAGGGCAGCGCCCGTCAACGTGCTCTGACTGTCACACTGGAGTGCACCCAGAGTCGGACCACACCACACGCCCCCTTTGTTGCATACAGGCTGCGTCCATGGCGACCGGCCCCTCCCCTCCCCTCCTTGTGATCCCAGCTTAGCCTGTGTGAGAGAGAGAGAGACGGTGAAAACATAGCTGGCCGGGGTCTTAGCGTGGTACTTATGTATGGGTTGATTCACGAGAAGACGAGCCCATCCCCACCCCACCCTCTGAGCCTGTCAACACGGGGGAACATAAGTTAGGTGGGTGGGGCATGTGTGTGGGTAAGCGCAGCCGATTGACGGATCGACGATCGTGTCCTTTAAAGCGGCACTTTCTCTCTCTGCCAATGTGGTGGTGGTGGTGTGGTGTTGTCACATTGTCTCCAGAGGGTGTGAAGGAAAAACTGGATGCAGCGTCGACTGGGAACATGGGGTGGCAGGGACGCAAACGTGTGTGTTTGTGTGTGTATATTCCACACTGTAAGCCTGACGATAATCTCCCTCATAAAGAGAGCATATTTGTGTGTGAGTGACTGACTGACCACAGAGCTTAACTGAGACACTAGGCTACATTATGCAATCACGTACCTCCACTTCCCTCTTTAGAGCCAGTGGGTTTTGGCTGCCACAACTGTCTTGTGTGTGTGTGTGTGTGTGTGTGTGTGTGTGTGTGTGTGTGTGTCTGTCCATTCGCATGGGGGGGTGTGTGTGGGGGGGTTAGTTTCGGCTTGTGGTTGAGATACGGGTGACAGCAGTTTGGAGGGTTGTAGTGGTCGAGAGTGCCTGGTTTCGGTCTGGTGTCTGAATAAAGCTACTTTCCATTCTGTGAGAGTGTGTGTGTGTGTGTGTGTGTGTGCAAGCAAACGCTGTCGTGAGGGGGAAATGTCGCCGTACGTACATGCGTACATGCGTGCTCGCCTGCGTGTCTCTCCTTACAGGGTCTGGTTGCCGCCGTGTCTGTTTTTAATGGGAAGATGATGCAACTGGCCATTCCTCTTTTCTACCAGGCATGGTAAGTGCGCGTGCGCCGCCAACGCGCGCGCGCACTTACATTTTGCGTCTGTGTGTGACATTGAGAGGGGATGTTGCTGAATGAAGCCTAGCCTGGATGTTTGCACTGGAGGGTGGCTGGTTGCTAGGCGATGCTAGCGTGTTTGTTTTATTTTTAAAGAGAATCACTGCTGCCGAACATAACAGATCACACACACTCTCATTCGCACACTCCCACACACATTATGTGCACACACACACGCACGCAAACGCAGACACCTTGGCCTGCACGTAATGAGTCTACTCGTCTGTGCAAATGTTAGCGTCAAGCGGTGTTCCCGCGGATCCTTAAAAAGTCTGAGAACGTCTTGAATTTAATTTGTGAAATTCAAGGCCTAAAAAAATTCTTAAAATGTCTGGCATTGTAGGAGTTGGGGCATTAAATCTGATCTGTGGTAGAATGAATGAAAGCGTTTTGCAGACGGAGGAGTTGTTTCACTCCATTGTTTATTTCCTGACTTGAGCAGACGCGGTCGTATAGAAGCCCAGGACAAATGTGAAACGACAATACATTACTGGACGTACACTCTGCTTTGGTAGGGTGGCGGTACGCTACGTTTTATGTGGCTGTCAGTGATCTGCATTTTACATCAACCCAAAAGTAGCTTCCTATGGGCTGCAGCGAAGGGAAAAACGCAACAAGAACACAACGCTGCAATGAATGGGAAACGCACGCTTCGATGTGATCCCCATCCGTAGCTGTAGTTTGTCGATTTATTTTTGTCGCATTAATAAGACCCGAAGTGCCTTCCAAATCAGTAGTTCTCATACTTTTTCGTAATTTTTCAAAAATGTTCAAATATAGCAGATGTAAAAGATCGCTGCGTGGCACTAAGTGACTCTCTGTGAGCTTGTAGATCTGATATATGTTTTAATAGCCAACGCTAAAATCTAAAATGACACAAATGCTTTCCCTGTTTTAATGAGTTAATGGAATTATTTTTTAAAACTTTTTAGAGGTATTAAAAAAGTAAAAAATGTGTGCAGATAACCCGGCTGCAAGTGTTTTTTTTTTTTGAGGGTGTGCTATTGGCACATGGATTGAAGAGAGAAACTTTGGAGGTAAGAATGGGGTGACTGACTGGCTGCCCCACCCTGGGCATGAAATCCAAACCTGCTCTGAGTATTTATAGTGTCTTTCTCTCAGACATAAGGGAGCTCATAGGCTGTGACACAGCACACATGCGCAGAGCACACACACACACACACACACACACACACCCATTCCACTAAAACCAGCTGGAGTTACTACCCACACCTACCGTCCTTTTTTGGGCACATGCCTGCTCTCTGTGCGTGTGTGTGTGTGTGTGTGTACACATGCTTGCTTGTGGTGCATGACCTAACTGACAATGGTGGAGGGCCTTTGGAGCCATGTGGACATTCTTGTTGAGGACGTCCCTCTCACCATGATGCTAGGGCTTTCCAAGTGGAGTTGTTGGCTCACACAAACAATAGACATCTGATTGTCACATTCAATTCGGCCGTGCTGCTCAGATGTGAATGTCATTGGACATAGTTCAGAAGGTTATAGCCAGTGTGTGGTGGTTTACAGTTGCTGCTGATGCAGGCCAAGGGTTGGAGATATAGAGGCGTTAAGGGAAAATAGCCTCTGAGATCTCAAAATGTCCCTGAAGTCTTGTGTTTTTACTGTGGATTCATGTAGGGTGTCTATTGAATTCAATTCAATCAAATGGAATCGGATCGAGACCTAGTGAATTGAATCGGGAGATCTTTTCCAATACCGAGTCCTATCACACAGGCAATGGCTCATTTTTATCTGCAAAAGTCTTTGGCAACATGCTGTAAGGCTAATTTTCCAGTATTTAAAAGGATATTTCACTTTCAAACATGTTATATTTACAGTGTGTGATAAAAATGAATATCGAATACCTAAATACTAAATCAAGTAACTTAAAAACTGAGATGTTTGAAAGTGAAATATCTTGTTAAAAATAAGCATAATTTATGTTTATATTTACAGAATCACAATTCCTAAGGAATACATTACATTGCAATACAAATTTACGTCCTAAAAATGTATAGTATATTGTATGTCGGGGGAATACACCTCCTGTGCGTAGTTGAGAACGGTGACATTGACATAGTGTTTGTGGTCGTGACTCATCAGTGGGAACTGTAGTCTGAAGTAGGAAGCTCCCAAGCATATCAATTACAAACGGCCGACTTAACAAACGTTTTACATTCTGAAAGCGTGTGGCCGGGAGATATCCAACCAGACATGGCAGAGAAGCGTGAATTTATGGTAGCACTTAAGGCGAGCCCACTGATAAAAAACGGCGCCAAGTTGTAAAAGAGGCCATAAACGCGCCAATTTAGTCGAAGCGTCTAACAGGCAGACACCTGACCTCTTCCAAGAAATCCAAAGCCCAACGGGTGTGATGGTGGATAAGTTGGACCCCATCAGGCAACGTATTCCTCCACAAGCACTGAATGAACCATTGACTGCATAACAAAATGGGTCGAGATTCTGCCTCTGCTCCCCCTCTTTAGAGCCCATGAGGTACATTAACCCATTAAAACCGGGAAAGCATCTGTTGTCATTTTGGATTTGAACTAAAAAGCATTATTTTATACTTTTGGCTATTCAAAAATAGCAGATCTACAAGCTCGCCTGTAGATCTGCTATTGACAATTTGTGCAAATATTTGAATATCTATATTCTTTTAAAGCGAACATTTTAAACTCAAATCTTTGCTTCTGGGGGTCCCTGGAACAAAATATTTTGAGATGGGGGGGGGGGGGGGGTCGGCGGCGGCCAAATGCATATAATTTTGGGGGTCCTTGACGTGAAAAAGTTTTAGCACCAGTGACTGATATAGCAACAAATGAGATCATGTTCATATTGTACTTTTCATTAATACATTTCAGTGCAAGGTTTAAAACAAACAATGATAATATGCACTGAGAGACTGAAACGGAAAAAAAGGGTGATCAGGAAATAAACAAAATCAACAATCGCAAATAATTTGGACATGTCTCTGAGGGATTAATAGAATTGATCTGTTAATTGTATTTCCTCCACTCTGTTTATTGAATAGACTGTTGGGTGTCGGGTTAGTTCTGTGGTGTGGTTGAAGGAGTGTCAAAGGGATGGGATCATGTCTGTGTCGTTGTTGTTGACCACTCTGCCCCCTCTCCTCTCTCCCTCCCTCCCTCTGATCCTCCCTGCAGCTGTAGACAGTAATGGGTGCATTCCTAGACAAGCCGAAGACGGAGAAGCACAGCGCCCACGGCGACGGCAACGGGCTGCGCTACGGCCTGAGCTCCATGCAGGGCTGGCGGGTGGAGATGGAGGACGCCCACACGGCCGTCGTGGGGCTCCCCCACGGACTCACTGACTGGTCCTTCTTTGCCGTGTACGACGGCCACGCCGGCTCCCGGGTGGCCAACTACTGCTCCGGCCACCTGCTGGAGCACATCCTGTCCGGGGGGAGCGACTTCGGCTCGGGGGCCGCCGGCACCGTGGACGGCGTGAAGGACGGCATCCGGTCGGGCTTCCTGAAGATCGACGAGTTCATGCGGAGCTTCTCGGACCTGCGGCAGGGCCTGGACCGCAGCGGCTCCACGGCGGTCGGCGTGCTGCTCAGCCCCAGCCACCTCTACTTCATCAACTGCGGCGACTCGCGGGCCGTGCTGAGCCGAGACGGCAAGGTGGGCTTCTCCACCCAGGACCACAAGCCCTGCAACCCGCAGGAGAAGGAGCGCATCCAGAACGCCGGCGGCTCGGTCATGATCCAGCGGGTCAACGGCTCCCTGGCCGTGTCCCGGGCCCTGGGGGACTACGACTACAAGTGCGTGGACGGCAAGAGCCCCACGGAGCAGCTGGTGAGCCCCGAGCCCGAGGTGAGCGTGATGGAGCGCGCGGCCGAGGGCGACGAGTTTGTGGTGCTGGCGTGCGACGGCATCTGGGACGTGATGTCCAACGAGGAGCTGTGCGACTTTGTGCGCTCGAGGCTACAGGTCTGCGACGACCTGGAGAAAGTCTGCAACGCGGTGGTGGACACGTGCCTGCACAAGGTAAGGGAATCGATGTGCACATGTTGTTTTAACCCATTAACACATCCACCGCCAGAGGTTAATCTCATAATGTACTCACCAGTGCCAAGGTGTTTTTGTTGTTTTTTTGTTTTTTTCATGTCGCCATAGATCTTGTTAAAATCCTTAAGATTGAGCCGTGAACGGTCTGTTTACATCCGCGAGATCTCCCTGTATCTCCCAGTGAAGATCGCGTGTCAAACGGGGCATCCATGTTTGAGTTAGAGCGGATTACGTTAAACAGTGAAATGCGAGGAGAAAAAACTACAGGAAGAGAATTGAGTTTCAGTTTCGTCTGTAGAATGGGAGCGGGCGTGATCGTCGAAACCGGATCCCAAATAATTCTATTTCCTGTCATCAAACCGGAAACGGAAGTGGATCAAAAAAATTCCGAAAGTGCACCCGGACCGCGCATGCGCGAAAAGACCGCAGCCCGTAGGACTACGGGCTCGGCGCTTAACCGTTGGATTTAACGGCCCGTAGAACTACGGGCCCGGCGGTAAAGGTGTTAAAACCGGGAACGCATCTGTGTAACCACTGACTTTAACCATTATTTTATACTTTGGGCTATTTTTGGAAAATCTTGAAAATGTGCGCAAAATTTGAATATCTACATTTCTTTTAAGCGAACATTGTTAACTCAAATCTTTGCTTCTGGGGGGGGGGGGGGGCGGTCCCTGAAACAACATATTTTGAGATGGGGGTCTGCTGCCAAACATTTTGGGGACCCTTGACATGAAAAAGCTTGAGAACCACTGATTATAGCAACATTTTTGGAAAAAACTGTTAGGATTTAGAAGACATTTGTAGAATCCCCAGAAGCAAAGATTTGAGTTACAAATGTTAGCTTTAAAAAAATATATATATTCTAAGATTTGCACAAATGTTCACAATTTAAAAAAAGGCAGATCTACCAGCTCGTAGCTTGTATATCTGAGCTGTTTAAGAAATCTAAAAATAACACCGATTCTTTCCCGGTCTAAAGGCGGTTACACACCGGCGAATATGCGAATATACGCAAAATTCGGACTCGTTCCGAATAATTAAAAGACGCTTTTTTCGCTCCGCGAAACTGATGTGGAAGCTTGCATTGACTGTATAAGGTTTTAAAAAAAAACGTATTATTCGCATGAAAAAAATCGCCCAGGTGTGTAAGGACCTTAAAGAGGTTAAAGGGATATTTCACTTTCAAAAAAACTTTGGGTCATTTTATCTTCTACTCAGGCTTTTGGGAGCCCTCCAGACCGTTTTTTAAGTTGCTTGATTCAGTATTTAGATATTTGATATTCATTTTATCAGACACGCCCCCTTCCTATACAAACCCATTATAACTTAAAACTACATTTCCGCGTATTAGGAGGGCAGTGTGAGTCACCAGAACCAAGGACGGGTGTTTTTGATGAATCTAACATGTTAAAAATGGAGTTTAAAGTTATAATGGGTTTGTATAGGAAGGGGGCGTGTCTGATAAAATGACTATTAAATATCTAAATAATGAATCAAGCAACTTAAAAACGGTCTGGAGGGCTCACAAAAGCCTGGGTAGACGATAAAATGACCCAAAGTTTTTTTGAAAGTGTAATATCCCTTTAAGCATTTATTTTGATTGCCTTCTGGATTTCAATATTGTGATATGAGACTAGTACATATCGTCTGGGATTATCATCATCATAATATTGTGATGTAACATAAACTGTCTGTTTCTTGTTTTTAATCAGTTAATAAAAAAAAAAAATATCGAAACATTTGAAAATAGACTATCTACAAGCTCACAACACGTCACATGTGACATGTTGTGAGCTTTATGTTTTTGCAAAAATTCTAATTGATATCGTCACAATACGATGCTATCGTTACAATATCGATCTACCTCTGTACAGCCATACATAGACGTGAGACAAATTAAAAGAAAAATACAGGTGTATTGCATGATAGAATTATAGCAATTAACATCCTATCATGCTCTGTGGCATTTATAAAAAAATGTTGAGTAGGCCCAGTTGACCTCGATTTGTGATCAAGATGGCAAGAGACAAATATCTATCCTAAGTGGCCTTGAAAGAGGGTTCATTATTTGGCCTCAGATGGCAGGAGCTTCAATAACAAAGACAAGACTGCTCAACTGGCATCTAGAGTTTTGGGAAAGACGGTCCGTAAATGGGGGGTCGGAAATCGTGGTTGAAAGTGCACATTTAATGGCTGTAGTGCTTATGCATTAGTGAGATATGTAAAGGAAAAACAGAAGAGCAACTCTTCCTCAGGTGACTGAGACTGTCGATGCAGGATGTGGTTAGACCGTGTCAGCAAGAACAGCCCATCGACAACTGCATTGAGATGGCTATTATAGGGTAGGGTTGCAGGGCATGAGCCCCTCATTACAAGGACAATGCACATTTGAAAGTTCAGTGGTGCAAAAAACCATAGACACTGGTCTATAGAGATGTGGGGAAATGGTGATATGGTCCAATGAGCGGTCATTCATCATAATCGACGCACTTGGGCGAGTGCCAGTGGTGTAACATTTACTAACAAGTACTGTACTCAAGTACAGTTTTAAGTTACTTTTACTTTATTGGAGTATTTCCAATTTTCAGTACTTTTACTTCTACTCCACCATATCTCAGAGACAAATATTATACTTTTACTCCACTACAATTATTTGAAAACTTTAGTTACTTTGTAGATTTTGATAATTATCACAAAACATACAGTAACCACTTCAGTCCTATATTTTGGCCATTTGAAAATAGCCGATTTACAAGCTCTAAATGCGTCGCATTGTGAGCTTGTAGATCTGCTATTTTCAAAAGATTTGTATACAATCTATACATTTGAAAACGTGTGAAATGGGACATTCTGCGTAATGAGTACTTTTACTTTTGTACTCCAAGTATATTTTGATACCAATACTTTTGTACAGCGCGAGGCGTTGTGAGCTTGTAGATCTGCTATTTTTGGCTAAAGTTATCCTCAGAAAAGAGATGCTAGGGTTCAAGTGGTTAAGGTAAAAAAATCATATCACACAAAGATTTGGCGGACCCCCTGTAGTAACTCTGAGGACCCCCTAGGGGTCCCGGACCCTCTGTTGAAGACCCCTGATCTATGCCATTGCCAAGGCACATTGAAGTGCTGCTCATAGTGGCCCAACACCTCACTAACACAATTTATGTTGGTTTTTCCTTTAAAATTGTCAACCGTCTGTAGTCTTGTGTATGTACTAAGTGGGATCAATGCAATACATTCAACCCACAGTCTTCATCTATACCAACACAAAGATCACAGGGCAATAACGGTCATAAGTATATTTAACAGCAAGTTGAAACTTTTCCTTTTGTGGCAGCTTGGTAGATGCAGATGCTTTGTCGTAGGAGGTGTTAAACATAGAGCAGGAGGCTAAGACTTCGTTTATTTTTTACAGCATGCAAATTCTCTACAGCATGCAAATTCTCTATCTTTGTCAACAACCCTCTGCTGAAAAAAAAACACAGTTGATTAAAACTCAAACTGCACGGTCGTTCTCAAAGCCCAATTTACGTCACTTTCCAGTTGTGTGCCGCACACGCTGCTCTCATCTGTCAGAGGGATGTAGTCTACCAATCAAGAAAAACATCACAAATAATAGGCTGATTATTACACTGTCTTGATTTCAACAACTGAAACCATTAACCGCATTAACCCTGACGTCTTTTGTTGTTTTATTGGCTCTATATGCTTAATTTATACATGTAACAAGGGATGGGACGATAATCGTTATTATTGTTTTTTGTGATAAAAACAACGTCTCACAATAATCGCATCTCAGAGATTTTAATTCATCTGAAATTGTCCTCTGTCATACAGGAGGAATTGGCTTCTGTTGAGCTGCAAATTCAGTACCACTTAAACCCTCTATACTTACAAATCGATACAAATCGATTTCGGCAAACATTGCACATCTACAAGCTGACAACGCGTTGATCTTGTAGATCGGCTATTTTTGCCAAACGTTCCCCCGAGAATAGGGACGCTGAGGGTTCAAGTGGTTAACAAAAGTGGCATTTTAAATTCTGACCCAAGTTTTCTGAACAACTTCAAATATTTATACAAAAATTACAACAAATGTATTGTTGCTATGTACTGTACATACAGTATATATGTAGCAGCAAGAACCCCAAAAGGGGTTCCCGTCCTGAAAGGCATAGTTACAAATAGGGGTTCCCGCCCAAAATGGGTTAAGCATAATTGTGATTATGGCGATTATCGTTAATCGCAATTATTTTTGCCACAATAATCGTCGTGACATGTCATTTTCATATCGTCCCATCCTTGGTTGTAACCGGGGGGTTGTGCGGGCGAAAATAGCAGAATATACATTGTGGTCCTGTCTGTGCAACTCAAGTTGATGCTTATGTTTTGTTTCTCTCTGGTCTTGGTCCTCCAGGGGAGCAGGGACAATATGAGCGTGGTGCTGGTGTCTTTACCTGGTGCTCCCAAGGTCTCCGAGGAGGCCATAAGGAAAGAAGAGGAACTGGATAAGTACATAGAGAAACGGGTTGAAGGTAAGGAAGACCCAGCAGGATATAGATCAGTCTGAGGCTGAATACGTACAGTACACCTGAACTTGACTTTGTTTATCTCCAATAAACGTAACGTGTGTGTGTGTGTGTGTGTGTGTGTGTGTGTGTAGATCTGCTGGCGACCGGTGGGGAAGATGGACCCCCTGACCTGGTGACTGTTGTGAGGAGCATTGCCACTGAGAACATCCCCAACCTCCCGCCCGGTGGAGGCCTGGCCAGCAAGTAAGTAATACAGCATGGAAAACAAAAATGTAGCCACTACACACGCACACACACACACATGCGCACGCACACACGATAAGATAAACACATTGATCCACCTATTCCAGCATCTGATTATAAACAGTACTCTATTCTGCCAGGCGACAATACTAAGAGAAAAGCAGCCGTAATGCCCTGCTAATTAACCAATCAGAAAGACCATTTGCCAGGTGCAATCAAACCTTTTTAGACCATTTGCCAGGTGCAATCAAACCTTTTTATTTTATTTCAAGGACCGTCATAATAACACTATTTTGAGTTGCAGACCTGTAAGGTTCCATTTTGGAACCCTGCCCCTATAGGAATTGTTAAAGGGGAACCGTTAACACATCCACCGCCAGAGGTTAATCTCATAATGTACTCACCAGTGCCAAGGTGTTTTTGTTGTTTTTTTGTTTTTTTCATGTCGCCATAGATCTTGTTAAAATCCTTAAGATTGAACCGTACACGGTCTGTTTACATCGGCAACATCCCACTGTATCTCCCAGTGAAAACCACGTGTCAAACGGAGCCGCCATGTTTGAGTTCTGACCGTTTATGTTAACATGGGAAATGCGAGGATGAAAAACTACATAGGTTTACAGGGATTTTTGTGTACGACTTAGAATGGAGGCCGACGGGAAACAAAAAACGGGATCACACTTCCGGTCGACTTCGGGTGGTGTTACACTGAAAATGGTCCCCCTAGAAAATTGAAAAAAAACTTAACAGTTGGATTTAACGGACCGTAGGACTACGTTCTTGGCGGTGGATGTGTTAAGGAATCGCTAAGTAACCGGAATCGTTAAAATCCTTACAGGATTCCAACACTGTACATGTAGGACAAATATTGTATGTGTCGTCCAAGCAGTGATGTGTGTGTGTGTGTGTGTGGTCGGTGTGTTCACAGACGCAGTGTGATCGAGGCCGTGTACAACAAGCTGAACCCCCACAGAGAAGAGGAAGGGGTGAGTTGCTCTCTCTAAACGCTCCCACTCTTCATCCTCTACACATCAACATGGCATGGTAAATTAGAGCACTTCACTCCATACCACATGGGGAAACACTTCTTTTTAATGTGTGTGTGTGCAATGCATGTACTGTGTGTGTGTGTGTGTGTGTGGAATACATACGCTGGATCTACTGTAAGTGTGGGTAAGGGTTGAGGATAGGACTCCTCAACAAAATGGACAGGAATTCCACATTGCTGACTTATTTGGTTTGAAAACATCAAAAGCCTCAACAGACTGCTTCTCTCGCATTGTCAGTTATACAATAGCAGTTACCTTGCCTATTGCCTATCGCCTTTTTATTTGGAAGTCGCATCCATGATATTCCGACTTGAGATGTAATATTCTGACTTATCAGGGCAGGAGAATTATGTTTTTGGACCAGCCAGACTGGTCCAAAATTCCAAATGGAATTGTAAAATTTGTAAAGGGCCTCTGAATTATCTGGTTATCTGCAAAAGGGGGCTGGTCTAGTTTACACTAAATTACCCGATGCACAATTTAGCAGAGTTTAGCTGCTGGTATCTTAACCTGCTGATTAGAATAATATCCGAGAACTACAATATATCTTTAACTCCTTTTTTTTGGTGTTGTATTTTGTCAACAAATTAGTTGTTTGGTTAAAGGACCACTTCACCAATTTTCACCTGTCTTCATATAATTGGTCCTCATTCTGTCTACTTGCTGTGTCTCAGAGGAGGGCTGTAGACAGTTAAAAAAAAACTGCCCAACAATGACATCATGACACCAATGACATTTCAAACTTTAGTGCAAGAACAATGGCTTCTATTTCAGAATGCAAACTTTCTAGAAAGAGAAATGCTGTAGTTTCTATCAGCTTGGCAGGTTTCTGAACTGACCGTATGGCCCACCAATGAGACGCAGAGTGAGTGGACTTGAGTAAAAAATGTTCGCTTTAAAAGAATATATATATTCAAAGATTTGCACAAAGCTCGTATTGCGGCACAAAGTGATGCGCTATGAGCTTGTTTATCTGCTATTTTAGAATAGCCAAAGTATAAAATAATGCTTTTTAGCTCTAATCTAAAATGACACTGATGCTTTCCCGGTTTTAAGTCCCCAAATATATTACCACTGCTAGTGCTAAGTCTGATCAGTCAGTGAGCTCTGTCGATTACTTTTTCCCGATTAATTGAATAATTGAGAAGTGCGTCATATATCGATGAATCTGCGTGGAAACATTCTAATTGATATTTTAAAAATATTTTACACTTTCAAATATGTTGTACAACACAGTCATGCAAAAGTACTGATAGTTTATTTTAAATCGACTTGTTTGCTTAACTGCACTCGTTTTTTTGCAGACAGAAATTAGCTACACTTATATCTATATACTTATATATAGCTTTATACTTTTATATATTTAGAAATATATTCCGACTTGAGATAATTTATCCAAAGTGTGTGTGTATGTGTGTGTTGATAAGGCCATGGACTAGGTGTTTTCACTGGGCTGTGTGGTTGCTGATTGCCGTTGACACAACTTGTCTGTTAAAATGTAAAGTGCAGGTCACTGGGGCTCCTGGCTCACTGGGTTGGTGGTAGACTGTGTACTGTACTGTATGTGTGTACGGGGACGTGACACCGGGCTCCTAAACACTGCCGCACCAGATTGTATGAGGCTAGACAAATGTGATCACTGTGTGTGTGTGTGTGTGTGTGTGTGCACACTTCAATAGCATAGGTTGATGTTTGTTAGCTGTGTGTGTGAGAGAGAAAAGAGAGCGTCGTGGTTGATTTATACTTTGTTGCGTGCTTTGTAGTGCACCGAAAATGGCAGATCTACAAGCTCACAACGGGGTCGCTAAACTAGAACATAGTGGGCTTATAGATCGGCTATTTTCCAAGTGTGCGACACCGGCCGCGCAACTAAGTACAAATCGCCCTTTAGCTAGCGATGCGGGTGTGACCGTGGCTGTGCCTGCAGAGTCTGACCCTGGCGTGTCGCCCCAGGCCGGTGCGGGGGAAGGCACTGCCGGAGCGCAGAGTGAGGAGGGAGATGAGCGGAAGGCGTTCCTTCTGGAGGCTCTGCGGCAGATCCGCTTATCCAACCGGGTCAACTACAGCTACCCCTCGCTCATGGAGGCGACGCGGGCCGCAATGCGCCGACCGGGGCAGAGCACCGCGGCCGACGGTGGAGCAGGGGAAGCGGAGGGGACCCCTGTCGCCGGCGCCGAGGAGGACCACAGCCGGAGCCCCGTCTGCTGCCGCCAGGAGGGAGCCTGCTCCGAGGACCAGGAGCAGCCCGCCTCCCCTCCCTCTGTCCCCTCGCCCCCACCCTCCCCCGCCGCCACTGCAGAGCCCAGCCATGGCACGTCCACCGCTGCGGACGTCCTTGCCCAGCCCGACCCCTCTGCCTGACCCTGACCCCTCCCCCCTGACCTCGTCGCTTCAGCCAGACACACTGTGACCCCTTGTCCTTTTGCTCTGAGCAGCATTTCCTGCTCACAGGCCGAAGTAGAACACATAGGAGTGCTGCTCTTGTTGATCATGCCAGCTTGTTCATCATCTCCGTCTGGTTGCAGCTAAGACGGCAACCATTCAGTTTTAATAACGACATGAGAGCGGCGCTTCTATCTGTTTAAAGTACTGCGTCACCATCCTCCCGCTTCCTCCCACACACTCCTGCCACAGACTGTATAGAAAAACCTCCTTTTTCATCTAGTGCCGGATTATCCCAGCCATTTTCTCCCTCTGACCAGCCACCAATCTCCCCCAACTCCCCTCCCAAACTATGCTTCGTTAGCTGGTAGACTGAAACAAAAAAGCGTACGTGCTAATGCAGTGAATGTAGCAGTATTGTCTTTGCTGGTGTTTGATTCGTCATCCTGTCTCCCCCCCAGAACAGAGAGAAGAACCCCCTCTGAACTGTAGCTGTTTAACATCCCAGTGCCCTGCACGGTCTCCAAAACCTACAGCAACTTAACTGACTGTGTGCGTGTGTGTGTGTGTGTGCGTGTGTGTGTGCGTGTGTGTGTGTGTGTGTGTGTGTGCGCGCGCGTGTGTGTGTGTGTGTGTGTGTGTGTGTGTGCATAAGTATCGAGTGACGGTGAAGAGACTTCTGACTAATGCCGAGCTGTTTTGTGAGTGAGGCTTGTCAATATGCTCAACAACAATCTCATGCTGTAATAATCCAACCTTTAGGTATTGTTGAGGAAAGACTAGACGGTTTAAGTGGTTAAATAATTCCCTTGCTCACACACTCCATCATTGTCCTTATACTGTGCATAGGAGCCTTAACAGCAATCCAAAGAAAGAGAATTTACTTCCTGCAGTTGGGGTTCAGGGCGGCACTTTTGGGGCGAAACATGAGGGTCCACTAAATATGTATTGAGTTCAGCCCAAAGGCCTTGAAATTGTGTTTTTCCTTTATTTTTTTGGAGGGGGGAGGGGTTAAAAGACGAAGGGGGAATATTTACCTTTTTGGTCTTGTAGCACAAGTATGATCAGACCATTAACGGAATGTAATCTGTGGTGGAGAAACGCAAACAACAGAACGGCTTGAATGTTTTCTGTGCAAATGCATGCGTGGTTGACTTGTTGTCTGGTCTGTTAGCGTAGCTGAAGTGTTGAGGTGAACAAGCCTAAGTGTCCATAAAGGTACAGCAGTTCCATGTCCACAGACAGAATGTATACATCCAGACAAAATCCTTGGCATCTCCCCTGTACTTTTTTCATGTGGTATATTCCAACTGCTCAAAAGATGCATTCTGAAACTGCTTGGTGAATTGGAACAGACTGGTAAAATTGAAAATAAAAAGGTGTTTTATTTTTTTCCTGTGTGTGAAAGGAGATGGAGAGATAGTTGTCATTCTGTTTGATGCCCTGTACATCGGCAAAGCATGGACTGCAGCTGTTTGCATCATCTATGGCGCTCACTGTTCCCGGGAACGTTATGCTAAATGCATAGTGTGTGTTTGTGTGTGTGTGTGTGTGTGTGTGAGATAATTCTATTTGTACGCACTTGGTTGGGCCATATCAGTCCCACACATTAAAATGTGATCTAATTAATGAACAAATAAAATAATTTCAGGTCAAATCCACTCATCTTTGAATTTGTCGGTGTCTCGATTGCTGTTGACACAACTTGTCTGTTAAAATGTAAAGTGCAGGTCACTGGGGCTCCTGGCTCACTGGGTTGGTGGTAGACTGTGTACTGTACTGTATGTGTGTGTGTGTGTGTGTACGGGGACGTGACACCAGGCTCCTGAACACTGCCACACCATATTGCATGAGGCTAGACAAATATGATCACTGTGTGTTTCAATAGCATAGGTTGATGTTTGTTAGCTGTGTGTGTGAGAGAGAGAGAAAGAGAGCGGTTGTGGTTGATTTATACTTTGTCGCGTGCTTTGTAGTGCACCGAAAATGGCAGATCTGCAAGCTTACAACGGGTTCGCAGAACCGAAAATGGTGGGCTTATAGATCGTCTATTTTCGAGGTGTGCGACACCGGGCCCGCACAACTAAGTATAAATCGCCCTTTAGCTAGCGATGCGGGTGTGACCGTGGCTGTGCCTGCAGAGTCTGACCCTGGCGTGTCGCCCCAGGCCGGTGCGGGGGAAGGCACTGCCGGAGCGCCGGGCGGAAGAGCCTTCGGAAGGCGTTCCTTCGGGAGGCTCTGCGCCAGATCCACGTGGCCAACCGGGGCAACATCCCCCGGCTCCTGGAGGCGACGCTGGCCACGTACCGCCAGCTGGGGGAGAGCACCGCGGCCGACAGCGGAGCAGGGGAAGCGAAGGGGACCCCTGTCGCCGGCGCCGAGGAGGACCACAGCCGGAGCCCCGTCTGCTGCCGCCAGGAGGGAGCCTGCTCCGAGGACCAGGAGCAGCCAGTATCCCCTCCCTCTCTCCCTCGCCCCCCGCCTTCCCCCGCCGCCACTGCAGAGCCAGAGCCCAGCCATGACACGTCCACCACTGCGGACGTCCTTGCCCAGCCCGACCCCTCTGCCGGACCCTGACCCCTCCCTCTGACCTTGCGCTTCAGTCAGACACACTGTGACCCCTTGTCCTTTTTGCTCTGAGCAGCTTTTCCTGCTCACAGGCCGAAGTAGAACACATAGGAGTGCTGCTTTTGTTGATCATGCCAGCTTGTTCATCATCTCCGTCTGGTTGCAGCTAAAGACGGCAACCATTCGGTTTAATAACGACCACGAGAGCGCCGCTTCTATCTGTTACAGTACTGCGTCACCATCCTCCCCCCTTCCTCCCACACACTCTGTATAGTATAGACTGTATAGAAAAAACTCATTTTTCATCTACTGCCGGATTATCCCAGCCCTTTTCTCCCTCTGACCAGCACCAATCTCCCCCAACTCTCCTCCCAAACTATGCTTTGTTACCTGGTAGACTGAAACAAGAAAGAGTACGTGCTAATGCAGTGAATGTAGCAGTATTGTCTTTGCTGGTGGTTGATTCGTCATCCTGTCTCCCCCCAGAACAGAGAGAAGCTGTTAAACATCCCAAACGTCTCCAAACCTACAGCAACTTAATTGACTGTGTGTGTGCGCGTGCGTGCGCATAAGTATTGAGTGACGGTGAAGAGACTTTGCCGAGCTGTTTTGTGAGTTAGACTTGTCAATATGCTCAACAACCATCTCATGCTGTAATAGTCCAACCTTAGGTATTGTTGAGGAAGTTTCTGTGTTGCAGAGTTTCTGTGTGCCTACAAAGGGAGTGTCAGGGTGGCTGATAGGATATTCACAGTTAAAGTGGCGTGTCGTTAATAACCCATCAAGACCTGAGGCCCATTTTACAAATGCCTTCTGAATCCGTTTCTCAAACTTTTTTGTAGTTGTCAGTACAGTACAGTGGTAACTCCAGTTTGTTTCTCTTAAGACTCCATCATTGTCCTTATACTCTGCATAGGAGCCTTAACAGCAATCCAAAGAAAGATAATTTACTTCCTTCAGTCGGGTTTCAGGACGGCACTCCCGGGGCGAAACATGGGGGGACACTAAATATGTATTCAGTTCAGCCTTGAAATTATGTTTTTTTTTATCTTTTATTTTTTTGGGGGGAGGGGCTTTTTGGTCTTGGAGCACAAGTATGATCAGACCATTAACAGAATGTAATCTGTGGGGGAGAAATGCAAACGACAGAAGGGCTTGAATGTTTTCTGTGCAAATGCATGCGTGGTTGACTTGTTGTCCGGTCTGTTAGCGTAGCTGAAGTGTTGAGGTGAACAAGCCTGAGTGTCCATCAAGGTACAACAGTTCATGTCCCACAGACAGAATGTATACATCCAGATCTTGGCATCTCCCCTGTACCTTTTTCATGTGGTATATTCCAACTGCTCAAAAGATGCATTCTGAAAACTGCTTGGTGATTGGAACACACTGGTAAACTTTAAAAATAAAAAGGTGTTCTCTTTTTTGTGTGTGTGTGTGTGAAAGTAGATAGAGAGGTAGTTGTCATTCTGTTTGATGCCCTGTACATCGGCAAAGCATGTACTGCAGCTGTTTGCATCATCTATGGCGCTCACTGTTCCAGGGGACGTTATGCTAAATGCATAGTGTGTGTGTGTGTGAGAGAGAGAGAGTTCTATTTGTACGCACTTGGTTGGGCCATATCAGTCCCACACATTAAAATGTAATCTACTAAATGAAACAAATAAAATAATTTCAGGTCAAATCCACTCATCTGTGTATTTGTTGGTGTCTCGGTTGTCTGTCTTGTACTATACATAGAGTAGACCAGGGAATCGGCAACACAATGCAATAAAACAACTAGAAGGTGATCTAGATCTAGTGGTTCCAAACCTTTTAGCTCAAGACCCAAAGAGAAATTTAATTAGACGTCTGCCTGGGACCCAAACTAGTGAAAATGACAGATCTACAAGCTCGCAACGTGTCGCTTCACGCCGCGCTGTGAGATTGTAGATCTGCTATTTTCACTACTTAAATGTTTTTCATTGTTCTTGTTTAAACATTTTATATACACATCACACACACACACACACACACACACACACACACACACACACACACACTGTAGGAAAAGGAGATATTTACTCACAACCCATAAAAATTGGTCCCGAACCACTGTTTGGGGAAACGGTGATCTAGACGTGTGCATAGTTGTTTCAGCCCAAGTGTTGTTTTAGTGTTTTCAGCATCATCTGGTGGACAAAGTTGCAGACCACATGCACACACTCAGCCTCACTCATTAACATTAGTTGACTCAACAATTATTTCAAAAATAGGGAAAATAACTGATCTTCAAGCTCACACACCTTGTGAGCTTGTAGAGCTATTTAGCTTCTTTTTTTATGTGTGACAATTCTACTTATTTCCACCTATAATAATGACATGCACAACATTGGGATGCCACTTTGACAGTGGTTAAAAATCTATGAGAAGTTCAATAAAGATCACTTGCCGAAATCAAACACAGATTACAATATGGTGATCTCTTTTTTGATACATGGCCTGTGTGTGCCGTCTCCCATGTGTTGACTCGCAGTGCATTCCTGTGGTGTCCTTACTTTGAGTGCTGTTGTCCCTCATTTCCTGTGTGTGTGTGTATGGATCTTTGGGGGGACAGACCCTCCTCCATTGAGCCACTGAGGCCACTGGGGATCAAACCCTTCCCCTTGTTCCCTGATCCCCAGCATCTGGAGTTTATATCATCAGTCTAGACTTTTTAACCGTCGGTATGGGGAAGGGCTAAATGTATACTTCTTCGCCCACTAAGACCGCGCCGTCGGCCCCAAATTGGTTATTTCCGTCGGCCGACGCGGTCGCTCGACTGCGTCGTGAATCAGGCCGATGGAGACCTTCCTAACAACAGGCTTGGCTCAGAAACTACTATATCAGTGGTTCTCAAAAGTGGGGTCCACGGAACCTCAGGGTTCCAAATGAACCCTTACAGGTCTGTTACTCTGAGAGCTTACAAATGGAACCGAATGGACCCTTACGGGTCCATTCGGTTCCATTTGTACGCACTCAGAGTTATAGGGGTCCTTGAAATTAACAAAGCTTGAGAACCACTGTACTAGACGCATGCACGCTGTTGGCTTTTTTGCATGAATTGGCAACTGAAGTGGAAGAGAGCTGTGTTGACTGTTAGAGCCCCCCCCCCTGCACAAGGTGAGTCATCAGAGTGCCTGTTCCTGCTCTCTGCTGCTCCTCAGGTTGCCAGTGATT
>NC_137617.1:40207300-40237300 GCF_963280865.1 Gymnoscopelus braueri
TAAAGGCAGTGGTGGAAAGTAACTAAGTACAAGTTTGAGGTATTTGTACTGTACTTGAGTATTTCCAATTTCCAATACTTTTACTTCTACTCCACTACATCTCAGAGGCAAATATTGTAACTTTTTACTCCACTACAATTATTTGTAAACTTTAGTTAGTAGTTACTTTGTAGATTTTGATTATTATTAGAAAACATATATTAACCACTTCAGCCCTATTTGAAAATAGACGATCTACAAGCTCACAATGCGTCGCGTCTCAGCAGGACCACATTGGAGACAATTGTTTCATTACGCTTTAATGTGCTATCCTGGGTTTCAGTTATATTGTGATGTACTTGTATATCTTTTACCAAACATTGCATAATGAAATTACACAATAAATACATGTCATCAACAAATGCAAACACCACAAAAGAGATGGGAAATTGACATTTACCTCCCCTTGTCGTCTCCTGATAGATGTTTTTTCAGGCCAATTTTGAAAGAAACCAGTGTGGAAAAAAGCGGTCCAGTACAGAGCCAAATCAGGTCCATTTTACTAAGTCTAGACTAGAGAGTAATTTAGAATGTTAACCACCTTAAGCCCTATTTTATACTTTGGCTATTCAAAAATAGCCTAGGCTATATAAGCTCACAATGCAAAGCTCAATCTCTGATCTTGAATTAAGGATCCATTCTTTATGCTTACTTGGAGTTTAATACTCTGAATTGTGTTTCGTTGTTTTGTTTTGTTTGTTATTCATTTCTCTTGTTTGTTTACTTGTTTTGACAACTTTTATATTGTTTGGTTGACGTGGCTGTTATAGCTGTTTTGTTGTTTCTAAATGTCCATTTCATCATTGTGTTTTCTCACAAACGAGATGCTATGCATCTCAAGGGGTTATTCCTAATAAAGAATTTAAATCACAACGTGTCACAATGCCACATGTTTTTATGAGCTTGTAGATCGACTATTTTGGAAGAATTGTGAAAAATGTGTGAGGTGTGGGGGTCCTCGAAAATAAAACGTTTGAGAACCACTGGACTCCTAATGTGCCATAATACATAGTATCATAGTAAATAAATCAGTGTCATACATATTCTAAAGAAAACCTGGAGACTGACATTCAGTAATTGGGTCTTATGATCAAAATAAGAACATTATAATGGTGTGTAAAAACAAAATCTAGAATTTGCCACATACACATTAAGTCCGTGTGCGTCATCAATGTGTCCGCACACGATGTACAGACATATTGATGACCCCTGGCTGGACATTATAATGTTCAGCGTAGAGAGAGCATGGCATCCACATGCAGTGGAATGTTCCACCGTGTTGGGCACCGTGCACAGGGTCGTCAGTGTGTGTGTGTGTGTGTGTGTGTGTGTGTGTGTGTGTGTGTGTGTGTGTGTGTGTGTGTGTGTGTGTGTGTGTGGGGGTGTGTGTGTGTGTGTGTGTGTGTGGCGTGTGTGTGCGCGTGCGTGTGTGCATGTGTGTGTGCTCTTCCTCTGGCTGTGCTGTGATCCAGCCAAACTCCCACACTGTGTGTGTGTGTGTGTGTGTGTGTGTGTGTGTGTGTGTTGCAGACCCTCTTATTGTGGTGACAGAATGTCCAGTATGTCTGTGTCCTTTTTAATTCTTTCTTTTTTCCCCCTCCACCCATTTACTCATGCTGCTGCCCGCCCTCTCTCTCTCTCTCTCTCTGTGTGTGTGTGTGTGTGTGTGTGTGTGTGTGTGTGTGTGTGTGTGTGTGTGTGTGTGTGTGTGTGTGTGTGTGTGGCAGAGGTGTGTGTGTGTGTGTGTGTGTGTGTGTGTGTGTGTGTGTGTGTGTGTGTGTGTGTGTGTGTGTGTGTGTGTGTGTGTGTGTGTGTGTGTGTGTGTGTGTGTGGCAGAGGCTATCTGTGACCATGCATAAGGCAGGGACTGGGGCTGATTGACTGGCTATATTGGGTGTCTGGCCGTGCCTCACACACGCGCACACACACACACACACACACACACACACACACACACACACACACACACACACACACACACACACACACACACACACACACACACACACACACACACACACTACCCTCCATGCCCGCGGGTGAATTCCATCCTCCCCACACCCCCCCTCCCTCCCTGCCTACCCGTCTCTTGCGCACAAACACACCTCTTCCATCTGAACGCACGCACGCGCACGCACGCACGCACGCACGCACGCACGCACACACACACACACACACACACACACACACACACACACACACACACACACACACACACACACACACACACACACACACACACACACACACTCCCCCATCCGGCGCAATAAGGGGCGGGCGAGCGGCCGAGACTGACGCGTTTTGCGCATTTCCTGAAGCTTGCGCTCAACCAACTCACACACACAGATTGAGAAGAGAGAGAGACATAGAGAGAGAGCGAGAGAGAGAGAGAGAGAGAGAGCGAGAGAGAGAGACACACAGAGAGAGAGAGAGAGAGAGAGAGAGAGAGAGAGAGAGAGAGAGAGAGAGAGAGATAGAGCGAGAGACAGAGACAGAGAGAGAGAGAGAGAGAGAGAGCGAGAGCGCGCGAGAGAGAGAGAGAGAGAGAGAGAGAGAGAGAGAGAGAGAGAGAGAGAGAGAGAGAGGACGGGAAACGGGGAACGCGCGCAGGGACCGAGAGGAAAGGAAGAGAACGAGAGAGAAAACGGCAACAATGTATCCAGACTGAACGTGAAGTCCTGAAGGACCGCAGTGGAAACACGCATTCCGTCCCGAGGAGAGAGAGAGACTACAGACTACAGACTAGAGAGAGAGAGAGAGAGAGAGAGAGAGAGAGAGAGAGAGAGAGTGGACATTGTGGACAAACATCACGGTATTTGTACCGTAAGTGAGGAGATTATCCCCGCCAGAGAGGAGCAGCCAGCCGAGGAGGAGCAGCAGGAGCCCGGATGGCAAGGCGCGGCCGCTCTCTCCCTCCCTGACCCGGGAGAGACACACTGCTAGGCTGCGGGATCAGAGGGACTCCTCTGTCCTCTGATCAGATGATCCTCACCGGGAGGAGCTCCGTATAGCAACATTCTTTATTCTGTGTGATTTTTCTTTGTCGTTGCTATTCATAAATATAAATCCCACAGCCTCCGATAGAGCCTCGTTTTATTTCCGCGGAAACAGAAACAGGAGGGGGAATTGTCTGTATCTGTCCTGGCGCCCGGTCCACGGAGAGGAGCTTGACTGTAAACAAACAACCCGACCCGCTTGATTTTTTTGGGGAGGAGACCGACGAGGTTGAGCTTCTACATAGTGACACTGAAGTCTCTGTGTGTGTGTGTGTTTTTATGAGCTATTGCTGCGTTTTGTCTGCACTCCATTAAGGGTGTTCAACAGCTGTGTGTGTGCGTGCGTGTGTGTGCGTGTCTGTGTGTGTGCATGTGTGTGCCTGTGTGTGTGCATGTGTGTGTGTGCATAACACAGTGTTCTGGTATGGCAGTATTATCACAGCGAGTGTCCAATAAGGAGCCAATGGCAGTGTGGGATGTAGAGCACCAGGACTCACCCATCATCCATCTGATGCAGTGACTCTGGTTCATCATCTGAACGTTGGAGACAAAACCAGTTTTCAAGGAGGAGGAGGAGAGGACCAGGGGCCACAACTAGGCTCTCACACACACACACACACACACACACACACACACGCACACGCACACGCACACACCTCTACCCCCTCTCTCATCAGTTTCTTTTTTAAGAAACACACACACACACACTCAGAAGGGACCATGCCTGTCTTCAGCGGCCTGTTGAAGGTGCGCGTGTGCGAGGCGGTGGACCTGAAGCCCACCGCCTGGGCCCTGCGCCACGCCGTGGGCAAGAGCGGCTCCTTCCTGCTCGACCCCTACCTGGCCCTCAACCTGGACCAGACCCGGCTGGGCCAGACGGCCACGCGGACCAAGACCAACAGCCCCGCCTGGCACCAGGAGTTCTGCTCGGAGGTCCGCGAGGGACGGAGCCTGGAGCTGTCCGTCTTCCACGACGCGCCCATCGGGTACGACGACTTTGTGGCCAACTGCACCATCCAGCTGGAGGACCTGATGCAGAACGGGACCCGGCACTATGAAGACTGGGTACGTGCTGGAGACGTGTGTGTGTGTGTGTGTGTGTGTGTGTGTGTGTGCAGGGGTGTAGTGCCACTATTAGAAGTGGGGGTGCACATCTACATTGCTACAATAGAATAGTCTCTACTCCTTGGGGTGTTTTTTTTGTCACTGTATATATGTGAAATTTGTCCTCTGCATCCTGAACAGTGAGCACCATTCTACGGCTCTCGGGTAGCAATTAGGGGTTGAGAGTCTTGCTCAGGGACACACATCGACACAATGCTGGCCTGGCATGGAATCGAACCTGAGACAACAGGGGCCTCTGGCTTCCCACAGGCGGGCTTTACTAACCACTCAGCTATGGTCGCCCCGTTTTTCCCTCTACACACCAAGTTTCTTCACCAAAAATAGCAGATCTATAAGCTGCGACACTTTGACAGCTTGTAGATCCCCGAATATGGATGGATGAGAGGGAGAAGTAGTTAAATCAATTGAGCCAAACAGAAATCCTATTTTTCCCTGCGCTCCCCCTCCACTACACCTCTTTGTGCGTGTGTGTGTGTTATCCCTGTTACTGTTCAAAACGTATGTACAGATACACACACACAGTCACACACACACAAAACAGTCCAGGAACGTTCGGCAATTTTTGGAGAAGAGATTTGGTTGGGGGGGGGGGCTGGGGGGGAGCAGACAAAGAACAGAGCCAACTCAGGTCCAGTTGACCTGAAGGTTTTAAGTAATGCTTGGCTCAAGGACACGTCAATGGCATTTAATACTCGTTCTTTGTCAGCATTCAAAATGTTCCAGCTGGGACACTGCATGGTGACCTCGCAGTCGCAAACCCCCCCCACCATCCCCCCTGTAGCCTTGAGGCTACTGATGACCTCGACAAACACGTCTCTTGGTCAGCACGTGTGTCGTTTACTCAACCTGGCTGATGCAGGGCTTTTGTGTGTGTGTGTGTGGTGGGGGGGGGGGGGGGATCCTGAATTCCTGATAATATTATGATTCCAGTATTACCAATAGACCTGCTGATTTCGTAAGAATGCAGTCATAATATTGTGTTGCTGGTGCCATCAGAATGTTGGTCAGAAACATGTGTCTGACCTGTGTGTGTGTGTATGTGTGTGCATGTGTGTGTGTGTGTGTGTGTGTGTGTGTGTGGTCCTCCCTCCGCTGTCTTCATACACACAGTCTGGGCGTGACACGTGGTCCCTTGTTTGCCTCTGTCAAATAGCTGTGAGATACAATTAGCCCCCCTCCCCAAAACTCTTGAATAGCTGCCTGTATGTTTTACCTCTCTGATGATGCTGGGAGTCGTCTGGACAAGAAGCCACTGATGTTTTTTCTCTGGTTTGGGTCGTGTTGGTGGTGTTGTTGTTGTGAGGCCTTGAGCCGTCAGTTCTACACTTTCTTTTTCTGGGAATATGTAGGAGGCTTATCTGCCTTTTCCTCAGAACCTGATCTCTAAAAGAGCGGATGCCAGGAACTAAGAATTCAACCAGGTGTGTGTGTGTGTTTAGAGAGGTTCTATTACTAGCTTATACACCTCTATTACATAGCACTACTACTGCTACTATTACTGTCACTAATACTAATTATACAAATCGACTCTGTTCGGGTGGAAACCCCATATGTCCGAAACTGTTACTTTTCAGGATTCAAATTCAAAAACATCAAAAGTGGCAGATCTGCAAGCTCTAAACGCGTCGCTTCGTGCCGCGTTTAGAGCTTGCGGATCTGCTACTTTTGATGCTTTTGTGTGACGCTGTAGTATGATCAAGTAGGGCGTTCATTTACGAAAAACAAAAACAAAAGTTAAAATATGGAGATAGGTTTCTGCCCGACAGCAACAAAATAATAAGATGTAGGTCTCGGGTGGGTATTGGTACCCGTCCATCACCGCAGAGTCTCTATAGGTTAGTCGCTGCATTAACGACTCCTACGGGCTGGTGTGGTGCCTGTAAGTGGGGAATGTCGAACGGGAGGAGTAGGGTGGAGGCGCTACTACTACTGTCTTCTCGGTGGGGGCTCCTTACTCACCGGCATGTGAGCCAGTAGCGTACAAGAGCAGGGTACCCACCCTCCCCTCAGAAATATGCGGGGAGGGTTAATTGGCATAAATGACTAAATTGGGAGAAAAAAGGGGTAAAAATAATAATAATTGGGTTAAAAAAAACAACGAATATACAAATAATTAAAGAACATCTTATACTATATATTACGTTGAAATGTAGCAAGACATACTGTAGCAGCAGAGCCAAGTCATATATTTGTCCTCAGCTACTCTACCCCTGTCCTCATGCACCACACAATGGAAAGGTGTGTGTGTGTGTGTGTGTGTGTGTGTGTGTGTGTGTGTGTGTGTGTGTGTGTGTGTGTGTGTGTGTGTGTGTGTGTGTGTGTGTGTGTGTGTGTGTGTGTGTGTGTGTGTGTGGAGGCATACTGTAGCCTACATATAGTTTGTACTCAGATATAAGTGCTCATATGTATATACATATGAGCACTTATATCTGCATAATAATACTATACCATTTTTTGTTTGTCTGCATCTAGGCATAACGATAAACACATACATACACACGTCACACACACACACACACACACACACACACACACACACACACACACACACACACACACACACATACACACACACACACACACACACACACACACACACACACACACACACACACACACACACACACACACACACACACACACACACACACACACACATACATACACACACACACACACACACACACACACACACACACGTCTCACACACACACACACACACACACACACACACACACACACACACACACACACACACACAGTCACACCACACACACACACACACACACACACACACACACACACACACACACACACACACACACACACACACACACACACACACACAGTCACACACACACACACACACACACACACACACACACACACACACACACACACACGTCACACACGTCACGCGCACGCAGCCCAGGGTAAGGTCAGAGTGTATGGATCTCCCTGCTGATTGACCACAGCCTATTGATCATCAGCCAGGCTGCTCGTCAATACATGTGCCTCACAGCGCTCTCTCACTCAGTCTCCGCCCACTTCTCCTCCCTCCTTCCCTCCCTCCCTCTGCTCCCTCCCTCTGCTCCTGTCATCCCCGATCCATCCATCCTTCTTTCCCCGCATCCATTAGGCGAGTTATTATTATATATCATTATTTTCTTTTGTTCACAACATGTGTTTACCCGAAGTATTCTCTCCATCTCTCCTTCGCCTACTCCCTTAGTATCGTAGGGCTGTCACGATTATGAAATTACACTCGAATAATTGCGATTAACGATTGTATTGTGTTTTTGTCGTTGGAAATTACATTTCTGTTTGGGGTTTAGGCTTTGAAGTTGCACATGGTAAATATGACACATAACCTAAATATACAAAGAAATGACTGACCTATTTAATAACTTTATACTTAAAAAAAAACATTTATAGTGGAAATAGCCGATCTGCTATTTCCACTATTTTTGAAAATGTTTGAAAATAAGAACCTTTTTCAACATGGAAACGATTATGACGATTACGACAAAATATTTTCGATGAGACGATTATGTAATAATTGTGACGGGCCTATTAGTATGTATATTTGGCCTGTGTTTACGTAATAAAACAAGAAATACATTGTTATTATTATTATTATTATTATTTCTCTCTACACCAACAGCCATCAGCCACTGGAGTGGCGTTTACCTGCAGAAATACTGTTTGTTTTTTATTTATATAATTATTTTATACTTTGGCTATTTTTTTGGGAAATCATGAAAATGTTTGCAAAACTTTGAATATATATATTTTTAAAACAAACATTTGTAACTCAAATCTTTGCTTCTGGGGGGTCCCTGGAACAACATATTTTGAGACGGGGGTCCGTGACCAAATGCAATTTTGGGGGTCCTTGACATGGAAAAAGTTTGAGAACCACTGATATTATAGCAACGTACGTTTTTCAGAAACCAGTTAGGATTTAGAAGACATTTGTACTGTAGATGCGTTCCCAGATTTAATGGGTTAACTATCCCTCCTTCTGTGTCCTCCCCTCTTTCTTCTATCTGCTGACCAACCCTATAAATGGACCCCCCCTCTTTCCCTCCCTCTCCCTTTGCCTCTTTGTCTCTTCCTCCATCCCTCCTTTTTCTCCCTCCCTCCCTCCCTCTTTCCACCCACCCATCCATCCACCCGTCTGTCCAGCTGTCCGTTCCCACCCTCCCTCCCTCCCTCCATCTCACTGACCCCCATCTCCTCCTTGTTCTCTCCAGCCATCCATCCTTCTTTCTTTTTCCTCTTCCCTCCTGCATACCATTCTTGTCTTTAATACATTAAGACCGGGAACGCATCTGTGTCATTTTAAGATTTCTTTGTTGTCACGCTATGAGCTTGTAGATCTGCTATTTCTTTTGGAAAATCGTGGAAGATTTGTGCTTTAAAGCGAACATTTTTAACTCTGATTTGTGCTTCTGGGGGTCCCTGGAACAAAATATTTTGAGATGGTGGTCCGCGGCCCAATAACATATCATTTTGGGGGTCCTTGACATGGAAAAGTTGGAGCACCACTGATATAGCAACATGCTGTTAGGATTTAGAACATTTTTAGATATGTATTTTGCCCCGGACCCCCATCTCAAAATGTTTTGTTCCAGGGACCCCCTCCCCAGAAGCAAAGATTTGAGTTACAAATGTTTGCTTTAAAAATATATATATATTCAAAGATTTTCATACATTAAAAAAAATAGCAGATCTACAAGCTCATAGCGCGGCACTCGGTGCCGCGCTATGAGCTTGTAGATCTGCTATTTTTGAATAGCCAAAGAAATCTTAAAATGACATAGATGCGTTCCTGGATTGAACGGGTTAACCACATGAACCCTAGTGTTGTGGGAATGCCTTTGCAGACAAACATTTGGTGAAAATAGTCGAACATTCTATCGAAAAATAGCCAAACCTACAAGCTCACAACGTGATGGTTGTTGTTGTGAGCTTGTAGATTAGGCTAAAAAAGAAGGGGACACAATTATCTTGATGAATTGAATACACAGGACCACAATGGAAACAAGCCCTTAGGGCTTTTTGTGTTATTCTTTTAGCATCATTGTATAAATCGTACTGCTGTACTATTTGCAAACTGTTAATAATAAAGTATCCAATCAATCAAAAACATTATAGACCCCTGGGGGACTGTGGTCAACAAAGTAATATAGGCTTTAATTAAGTGGTTAACCCATTAAAGCCATTTTAGCTTTTAGCTATATAAATATATAGCAACAAAACTCATAACAGTGGTTTAGAACAGGGGTCTTCAACAGGGGGTCCGGGACCCCTAGGGGGTCGTCAGAGTTACTACAGGGGGTCCGCCAAATCTTTGTGTGATATGATTTTTCTTTTTATCTTAACCACTTGAACCCTAGCATCCCTTTTTCTGAGGAGAACTTTAGCCAAAAATAGCCGATCTACAAGCTCACAACGCCTCGCAAGAGGTATAGGTGTAGAGGGAAAAAAGGGCAGACCAAGTAAACAAAAAAAGTGTAATCTGAAACACAATTTTATACAATATAGAGGGGGTCCCTGCTTCATCTCTCTCTCAGCTAGGGGGTCCTTAGCCTGAAAATGTTGAAGACCCCAGGTTTAGAACAGTAGTTTTCAAAAATAGCAGATATACACAGCGCGTCACTTCGTGCCGTGCTGCGAGCTTGTACATCTACTCTTTTGGATAATTTTTTTAACGCAAATATTCCCTTCTGAGGGGGTCCCTGGCACAAAAAAAATTCAGATGGGGGGGGGGGGGGGGTATGCGGCCAAATATATCAATGTGTGCGTGAAAACGTTTGAGAAACCACTGATTTAGAAGGCATTTGATTAGAATCAGCCTGGGGTCTTAATGGGTTAATGAAGTGGTTAAAAGGCTTTTATTTGGGAGCGTGTTAGAGAGACACCAGAGAGACTGGAGAGAGACTGTCAGGATTCAGCCTCTAGTCTGGTGGAGGTCATGTGACTTCACAGTGTGTACGTTCTACATACATACACACACACACACACAGCATTCACTCAGTGTGTCATTTCTTCAGTAAAAAAGTGGTGACTGATATTCTTAAAAGTAGAAGTATAAGGGTCGTATTTCTTTCACATTCACAGATAGTACCCTATAGTGACATCACTGTAAACTTTTCAGCACAACGTGAGTGCCATGAGATGCACAGAACGCTGCAGTTTTATGAGCGGCTGACGGAACATCAGCCGTTGCACAAATACATAGATGGAGGTAATCGTGTGGTTTCCTGTTAAGCACAGATTTACACCATAGATAAAAGGAAATCTGATAAAGATGATATTAAAGCAGTTCTCCACTGTGGACGTTCAAATGTTTAGTAACGTTTTCATTACATCAATTTCTGTCTGAGAAAACTTTTCTGTCCCATTCTGAACGTAGAGCTTTGCCGTCTGATCCTACAATGTAGTTTGTTTTCCGGTCTTCATGTAAAAAACTACAGCAGGGTAAAAAGAAATACATGGCAGGCTGCATAACACTGACCCTATAATAATAGTACACAGTGATGTAAGCAAAACACAGCTGCAGCTAACCAGATAATAATAATAAATAATGGGTGTGCTAGATTTTTGATGTGTCAATAATACTGTCATGCTTGCACATTGGCATGCCCTTGGCTCTGGACACAGCAATGACAATCTAACACACTCATCATACTTATACTTGTCATCTTACTTGTCTGCCATGTTTTTAATCTGCTGTATTTATTTTTTAAAGATTAGTTTATGGCTTTTCTGCCTTTATTGATAGTTTTTAACCCGAACTGGAAAACAAACTACAAACAAAATCAGCCTCAGGGGTTTCCCGCCCTTTCTCAAGCAGTTCTTGAGGCCATTATTACCCCTAGTGGCAGAGGGGAGAAGGGTTGTAGTTTTTGATGATGCTGCTACAGTAGGTCATCGCACAGATGATCTGTGGCGCTTTGCTTTCGATTTGCTGCCTCGGCCATACAGAGATCTTTAATGGACTTAAAACACCATTGATTATTATTACTCCTACTGAAACACACACATGGAGATAAGGTTGAAATACTGTGGAATATTCCTTTAACCCATTAAGACCTGAGGCCGATTCTACAGGGGGAGGAGGATCGCCAAATTGATATGTATTTGGCCACGGACCCCCCCCCCCCCCCATCTGAAAATGTTTTGTGCCAGGGACCCCCAGAAGAGAAGATTTGTGTTAAAAAAAATCTAAATTGTTCAACATTTTTCAAATACTTTCAAGATTTTTCAAAAATGTTCGAAATGCATGAAGTGAAGTGCGAGCTTGTATATATCTGCTATTTTTGAGAAACCACTGTTCTAAATCGTAAGAGTTTTCTGAAAAACGTATGTTGCTGTATATATACATATAGCCAAAATCTAAAATGACACAGATGCTTTCCCAGTTTTAATGGAACAAGCGGCTGCCCTCGGTGGCTTTGACACGTTTGCTGGTAAAATAGCGATGATCTTTAAAGCAACCTTTCTGGGAAGAGAGCCGGTAAACTTGGAGGGAGAGTTAGAGGAGTGACGCGGTTCACCCCCAGGGGTACTTGAGGGGATACCAGGGGGTCCCCAGCTAAATGATTTATAGGAACCAAATGGACCCTTATGGGTCTGTAACTCTGAGAGTGTACAAATGGAACCAAATGGACCCTAACGGGTCCATTTGGTTCCATTTGTACACTCTCAGAGTTAAATCAACATTGATTTTACAATATGAATTGGGGTCCCAGAGATAGAAATGCCATTAAATATAGGGGTCCGTGAATTAATGATTGAGAATCACTGCTAGAGCCATAAAAATCTTCTCCTATGGGGGTCCCTGGCTTATCTTTTCAAATGGGGGTCCGCGGGCTAATAAGTGTCAATTAGGGGGTCCTTGACATGAAAAAGTTTGAGAACCACTGCCCTAACCACCAGGTGGCCTCCCAAAAATGACGATCTTGACTTCAGAAAATGAATGAACGGTGTAATGGCAGCCATAGGTCATGTGGTTATGCCAGGCTGGTGCTTACCCGTTAAATTCATCACGTAGGAACAAACTGCTGATCTGAGACAGAAACAGATTTATTTTATGGGACAGTATGGGTGATATTGTTGATTCTATACATCAGTGGTTCTCAAAGTGGGGTTCAGGGACCCTCCGGGTTCCTTGAGGAGGGGTTCTAAATGGACGATTGTAGCTCTGTAACTCTGAGAGTGTACAAATGGTTCCCTTTACACTCTCAGAGTTACGAGGGTCAGAACCACATTATCAAAATCTGCATGAAATCAAATGGACCCTCTTTAACTCTTGAGAGCGTAAAATGAAACCAAATGGACCCTTATGGGTCCATTTGGTTTCATTTTACGCTCTCAAGAGTTAAATTATTGTTTAGACATCTGCATTACTTAATTTACAAGAAGTCTACACAATTTGAGAACATGGAAGAATTGTTATTTTGATCAACGTTTGCCTGTTATCTCTCCTATTGGTACCCACATCAATACAGCATGGAATTGTGGACAAAATCGTATCCAACGATGACAAAATAGTTTTGGGTCTGAGAGGCTAAATCTCATCAAACGGTGGTTTCTGTGGCTCAAATGCCGAATACATAATGGACCTTGAAATGAAAAAGGTTGGAAACCACTGCTAGTCTAGACGGTGAGAAAGTGCCAAACGTGTGGAGGAGGAGACCTGCAAAAATAGCCGATCTACAAACTCACAACGTGTTGCATCGCGACACACTGTGAGCTTAATGTAGAGCAGCTATTTTATCTATTTTGGTAATGGTACTTAAGTGGTTATAGCATACAGTATAGTATACAGTCAACTGTGCTTTAAAAAAATGATAATGGAGGATCAACCTTCAGCAGCCAGCTACAGTAGTAAGTGGCGTCCCCCCCTCCCTCTGTGAAAATGAGAGGATGTTTTATTATCATCCCGCTTGTAAGCCTTTTTCTCCTCTCCTTCGCTCGCTCGCTCTCTCTTGTCTCTTCTAGCATCACTCTATCAATGCTATCTCTCCAGCCCCCCATCCTCCTCAATCAGCTCTCTGCCTTCACCATTTATCATCTCTGTTGCATCACACATCTCTCCTTACTCAATCTCTCTCTCCCTCTCTCTCTCTCTCTCTCTCTCTCCCTCTCCCTCTCTCTCTCTCTCTCTGTCTGTGCTTCCACCCTGCATCGCTCATCCTCTCTCTCTCTCTCTCTCTCTCTCTCTCTCTCTCTCTCTCTCTCTCTCTCTCTCTCTCTCTCTCTCTCTCTCTCTCTCTCTCTCTCTCTCTCTTTCTGGCTCCTCCCTGCAACCTGCTCACTTCCAGCCAAATCCCTCTGTCCCCCATCTCTCCACCCCTAAAAGTGTGTGTGTGTGTGTGTGTGCGTGTGTGTGTGTGTGTGCGTGTGTGTGTGTGTGTGTGTGTGTGTGAGTGTGTGTGTATGTGTGTGTGTGTGTGTGTGTGTGTGTGTGTGTGTGTGTGTGTGTGTGTGTGTGTGTGTGTGTGTGTGTGTGTGTGTGTTGCGCGCGGTGCGGTGCTCTCTGGTCTGGGTCCTGCTACCATCATCAAACGTGTGTGTGTGTGTGTCGGTGAATTATTAACCAGCCTTTGATGCTTATTAATTGTTTCTCCTCGTAATTGAGATGCTCGGTCGAGCCTGGTCCCCATGGCGACATGACCGCTCCGCCAGCCTGCCGGGGCCAGGCCGCTCTGCCCACAAAAGAGAGTGAGAGAGAGACCGTTTGTACACTCAGAGTTTTGGTGGTCATAGTGCATTTGTATAGCACAGTGGTTCTCAAACCGTTTCATGTCAAGGACCCCCAAAATGATATGTGTTTGGCTGCGGACCCCCCATCTCAAAAATACTTTGTGCCAGGGATTTTTTTTTAATAGCAGATCTATAAGCTCACAGCGCGGGCCTGCGCGGCACTCGATGCTGCGCTATGAGCTTGCAGATCTGCTATTTTTGAATAGTCAAAGTATAAAATAGGGTTAAAGTGGTTAAAATGATTGTGACGCTATATTAACTACTTTTGCCGGGAACCAGGGCCCCACTTGAACCAGGGCCCCACTTGAACCAGGGCCCCACTTTGAGAACCAATGGTATATCAGAGGTGAAGTCCACATACCAGCAGACAGTGACAGTGTGACCAAACTGATTCTGGAAACCGCTCCAAATGTTATGGAACCGATTTCTGGTTCCTCAATGTTTGATCTGGTTCCTTCAGCAGAGGAGAGAGAGGGAGAGAATAAAATAACAAAAAAAAGTAAGTGATTGAGGGGTTGAGACGGGATGTGAAAGGAGGAAGAGCAAGGAAGAGGGTGCTGCAGATGGTAATGGAGAAAGAGGTGGGGGGGTAGGTGGAGAGGAAAGGTTGGAAAGGGAGCGAGCAGGAAAGAGGGGAGGAGGGGGGCGAGCTGGGAATAGATGGAGGAGAGAGAGAGAGAGAGAGCTTAAATAGAGATGTAGGCCCAATCTAGGTTGAATGGTAGCGAACAGGGGGGAAAGGTACGAAACAAGAGAGCTAAAGATAGAGGGAAGAGAGGGTAGGACCTGGAGGAGAGAGAGATGGAGGGAGGGAGACCAGAATAGATGGAGGAGATAGAATGCTGAGGAGAGGGAAAATGAGAGAGAGAGAGAAAAAAAAGAGAGAGAGAAGGTATAGTGACTAGAAAGACACTCAGTTTACGGCAATGGTTCTCAAAGTGGGGTTCGGGGGTCCTTGGAGGGGTTCCAGAGGGTCCCCGGCAAAATCTGTTAAAAATAGCAGCTGTACAAGCTCACAGTGCGTCACTTCGTGCCGCACTGCGAGCTTGTACAGCTGCTATTTTTGAAAAGTGTTTTTTAAACACAAATATTCTCTTCTGGGGGTCCCTGGCACAAAACATTTTCAAATAGGGGTCCGCGGCCAAATGCATATCAATTTGGGGGTCCTTGGCACAAAAAAGTTTGAGAACCACTGCTTGACGGCGTCCATTCCATTTGGGTCCATTTGTACATTCTGAGAGTGTAGAAATGGACACGTATAATGCGAGGACGGTTGTCTCTTTCAGCACGAATTGACCTTGGACATTTCTGTTCAGTTTTTTTTGATTGAGTGTCGGATGAGCCATTACGCTATCGTGTTTCACGGCTGTATATCGTAAAACACCGGTTATGAAGATTTATTTTTTACACTCTCAGAGTTAACCCATTAAAACCGGGAACGCATCTGTGTGTAATTTTTAGATTTCTTTGGCTATTAAGTTCCAGGTCTTAATGGGTTAAATGAACAGTGTGGATCTGGCTGTGTGCAAGTGTTGCCGAGTCCGCTTATTATAAGCCACTTTGGGCTTGTTTTTCTGTAAAGTTGTAAATATTTGCAGTTTTTTGTGCTTGTTTCTAAAGTGTAGTTGCTTATTTGGGCTTGCTTCCTAGTGTTGTTTAAACCAGTGGTTCTCAAAGATTTTCATGTCAAGGAACCCCAAATTAATGTATGTATTTGGGCCGCGTTAGACGCACATCTGAAAATATTTTGTGCTAGGGACCCCCATACAAGATTTCCGTCAAATGTTAAAAAAAAAACATTCCACATTTTTTACATTTATTTCAAGACTATTGTTGAAAATAGCAGATCTACAAGCTCACAATGTGTCACATCACCAGCTTGTAGATCTGCTATGTTTCAAACAGCCGATATATACAGACATGTTTAAAATGGTTAAACTGATCTAGTCACTTCTTCGTAGACCTGGCTGCTCGTTTCTCTCACAAATCTCATCTGGCAACGCTGGCTGTGTGTGTGTGTGTGTGTGTGTGTGTGTGTGTGTGTGTGTGTGTGTGCATGTAAACACACAGGTTGTGGTACCCAGGTGACCAAAGCGTGCAATGTTTCCACACACTGTCAGGGACCTGCGGGGCCCAGCGGCCAGCCACAGTTTCACACTCTGGCTGACACACACACACACACAACACACACACACAACACACAACACACACACAGCCCAGGATTTAATGGCCGTGGGGTCAGAATCACAGGCCCTTTGCCTGCGACCTCTTGCCACGGCTTGTTGCCGGGTGGTGGTGTGGTGGTGACATCACAGGCCACGCCCCCTCAGTGACCTGCTGCACCGCTTGAAGTAGGACAGACAGGGCTTAAGATACCCTGGCACGCTGTCGCCACGGCGACAAGACGCACAGGCACGTGCGTGCGTGTGTGTGTGTGTGTTCACACACACACACACACACATGAAAAACACCTTGTTCTGGTCAGTGACTCCAAAGCAGGTCAGCCTTTGGGGTTTGTGTGTGTGTGTGTGTGTGTGTGTGTGTGTGTGTGTGTGTGTGTGTGTGTGCGTGGGTGGGTGTGGGGGGGTGTGTGTGTGTGGGGGGGGGGTGTGTGCGTGTGCAGCGCGCGTGCCCAGCGAAGGGAATGTAATGCATTGCCTTAGTGAAAGGAAAGAAATGGTTGGATATTTGAGAGGCCAGGAACAGCGGGTGAAATGTACACTCTGTTTCCCTCTCTCTTTCTCTGACCCGACTGAGATAGATGTACTTCTGTGTGTGTGTGTGTGTGTGTGTGCGTGCGTGCGTGCCTGTGTGTGTTTCAATAACAACAAAGTGAGCAGGGAGGAAATAGAAAACAGAGAGATAGAGAGATATAAAGAGAGGACAAACGGAGAAGGATTACAAGTGTGATCAATTTCTTCTGATCGGGTTTCCTTTCGTGGGGCTTAGGGCACCGTTCCAGTTCAGCAGAACCTGGCTGTTTCCATGCGGGACTGATGTGATGCGTCGTGCCGCTCCGCTCTGTTCCGCACCGCCCCCCCATGCTCGCCCCGCATGTCACGTGACCTCGGACACCGCAGAGCGAGACTCGAGAGCAGACAGGCTGATTCGATTGGGAATGTCTCGTCGGATCTTCAAATCTAATTCGGTTTCTTCTCCCCCGTTCCCCTTTGCCGACCGCGGCACTGGGCCGTGGCACCGCCACTCAGGCCTCGGAGGCGGGCTTTGTTTGCGCCGATGGCGTGACCAATCGGGAGTCTCTGATTCCCCCCTCATCCCCCCCACCCCAACTTCCCCAAGCTCGGTTTCCCTTACGTTATTAGCTGTCTGTGATGTTCTATTAAAGATGCATGATTCTCACACTGTCTCACTCAGCATGGGCCGACCGTGTCTGTATGTGTGAGTGTGTTTTTGTGTGTGTGTGTGTGCTTGTGTGTGTGTGTGCTTGTCTGTGTGTGTGCGTGCAGATGTGCTTGAGTGGCTGGCTGAAAGAAAGATTATACACCGGGCACACCCCACACACACACGCACACTCTCTCTATTGTGTGTGGACTGTGGACACGTGAGAGTTATCTCAATGCCAAAATGTGTTGTTTGACAGATGGACGTGGGAGGTGAGACTAAATGCTCCAGAGAGAGAGAGGGAGAGGGAGAGAGAGAGAGAGAGAGAGAAATTGAGTTAGGGACAGAAAGAGAGAGGGGGAGATAGTTAAGCTTGTGCTCTTTTTTGCCTGAAATCCGGTTATTTTCGGCGAGTTACTGTACATGGCCGTACGAAAAATTATAAATCATTGTTGTCGGGCAGAAACCCTGTATCTCCATATTCTTTCCTTTTCTACCTTTTATTGATAGAGTGGAGTGGAAACGGGACAGGAAACGAGTAGAGCGAGAGACTGCGTTAAATACACATTACACACGCTTAGCTCTCATCTTTCCCTTTACTTGAACACACACACACACACACACACAAGAACAACAAACAAATGCTCACTGCAGTTGTTCCGATGACGATACCAGTATCGGAAAAGTGTTGATTTCGTCGACTAAAACTTTGACGAAAAATGTTTGTCGACTACCTTATTTCACTGATGAAAACTAAATACAAACTAAGCTATGATGACTAAAACTAATACTCAATATATTGACAATTTCGCCAACACATTAAAACTAGACTAAAACATTAGGAGGGACTAGAGGAGAAGAGATCCAGTAGAACTAAAAGACAAGTCATTTTATGTTTGGTTGCGCTCAGCTGCGCTCAGCTGAAAATAGCAGATCTACAAGCTCACAACGCGTGGCGCTGCGACGCATTGTGAGCTTGTAGATCGGCTATTTTCAGGATGCAAACAGGTGTAAAATCAGGCATTACGTCATTACGTCATCAAGGCAGCGCCAAAATACATTTTAGTCGACTAAATCAACTGTAGATTTAGTCAACTAACACTAAACATACAATAAAACGTATCGCCATATTTTCACTTTATATGTTTTTTTTTGTAATGCCCTTACTTAGTTTTTGTCACAAAAATATATATATAAGCTCAAACCACGACACGTTTTGCTATTTTTGAATTTGAATCCTGAAAAGTAACAGTTTTGGACTTACAAGGTTTTCTCTCGACAGCAACAAAATGATGATTGGGGGCTGGGGGGGAGGGGAGGGGGGGGGTGCAGGCTGGTGGGAGAGAAACAGCCAGAGCCACATGGACAGAGTGTGGGCGATGGGGTTTGATATAAATGCAAGCTTTTGATACTATAGTGACGTCTGCTCTGTGTGCTGCTGCTGCATTATGGTGTATATATAGGGCTGTCACCATTACACATTTAACCCTTTAAGACCGGGAATGTCATTTTTAGATTTCGTTGGGCTATTCAAAAATAGCAGAAATACAAGCTCATAGTGCGGCACCGAGTTTGTAGATCTGCTATTTTTGAAAAATCATGAAAAGTGCAAATATTAGATTCTTTTTCTTTTTTTTTGGCGGACATTTCTAAATCTAAATCTTTGCTTCTGGGGGTTCCTGGAACTAAATATTTTACAAATGTTCGCTTTAAAAAATATATAATCAAAAAAGATTATATATATATATATAAAAAGATTTTGCCACGAATTTTCACGATTTTTCAAAAATAGCAGATCTACAAGCTCATAGCGCGCTATGAGCTTGTAGATCTGCTATTTTTGAATAGCCAAAGACATCTAAAAATGACACACAGATGCGTTCCCGGTCTTAATGGGTTAAGTTGACGATTAATTGTCACTCAAATAATTGCGATTAACAATTTAATTGTTTGGCGTTGAACGTTGCAACATTATAAAAAACAGGGCAGATATGACAAATAACTTAAAAATACAAAGAAATGATTGACATATTTAATCATTTTATACATGTAAAAATAGCAGACATAGCTGATCTACAAGCTTACGACAGTGCGTCACAAAGTGATGTGTTGTAAGCTTTTATTGTAAGCTCCAAAAATTGCGATTAGACTATTATGTAATAATTGTGACAGGCCTACTGTAGGTGTATACTCTGTATACTCTGTGAGTCTGTGTGTGAGCGTTACAGATGTACCGATACAATTTTTTCCGATACCGAGTACCGATCCGATACCAGTATGTAATTTAAACAAATCTAGGACAGTGGTTCGTTCTCAAAGTCAGGGGGGGGGGGGGATCAAAGGGACCTTTACAGGTCTGTAACTCTGAGAGTGTACAGACACAGATGCGTTTCCGGTCTTAATGGATTAAATTAACATTCAGGATTTTAGATGAAAGACTATAGAGGAGAAGATCGAAGGCTGGTGTGAATCCAAATGGACCAAATGGACCCCTTACGGGTCCATTTGTACGCTCTCAGAGTTATGGGGGTGCTTTAACCCATTTAGACCTGAGGCCGATTCTAAAAACGGCTTCTAAATCCTGACCTAAGTTTTCTGAAAAACGTATTCACACATTCTATATTTATTCAAATATTACAAAAAATGTATGTTGCTCTATACTGTACATAGCAACAGGAACCCCAAAAGGGGTTCCCGTCCTGAAAGGTATAGTTACAAAAAGGGGTTCCCGCCCAAAATGGGTTAACTTAAAAGGTTTGAGAACCACTGATCTAGGAATAAATAAGAAATCCATGAATAATGTACAGCTAGACTAGTACAGTAAGAGTATAAAACAGTCGCGCAACATCAACTGAAGCATTCAAACATATTACTGTAAATGAAGTGTGATAAATGACGTGGTATCGGAACAGCATAGACTGACATACTCGCCAATACCCATTACCACCATTTTAGGCAGTATATCGGCAGCTTTTCCGATACTGGTGTCGTTATCGGAACAACTCTAGTGAGCATTTGTTTGTTGTTGTGCTTGTTGGTGTGTGTGTGTGTGTGTGTGTGTGTGTGTGTGTGTGTGTGTGTGTGTGTGTGTGTGTGTGTGTGTGTGTGTGTGTGTGTGTGTGTGTGTGTGTGTGTGTGTGTGTGTGTGTGTGTGTGTGTGTGTGTGTGTGTTTGTGTGTTCAAGTAAAGGGAAAGATGAGAGCCAAGCTTGTGTAATGTGTATTTAACGCTGTCTCTCTCTCTACTCTGAAGTTTACTTATAGATTCCCCTAGACACTAGACACTCACAGGTCACCACGCGCACATGTGTGTGTGTGTGCGTGCGCGTGTGTGTCTGTGATTGAGTATGTGCAATGCATACGTGTGTGTGTGTGTGTGTGTGTGTGTGTGTGTGTGCGTGTGCGTGTGTGTGAAGTGATCGGTCGCTGTATCCGAGTCCTATTTGCACTAACCAGATTAATGAGGTGAACTAGATTCACAGCACTAGCCCTCTTCTAGTCTTTCATCTAAAATCCTGAATGTTAATTTAACTCTGGGGAGGATGGTACAAAGCCGGATAAATGAACACTGAGGATTTTAGAGTTGCACCGATACAGGTTTTTTCAATTCCGATCCGATCCGATATATTAATTTGATTGATTGATTGATTGAATACTTTATTTAGAAAGACATGGTAAAAGTACATGGAAGTACAATTCACAATACGAGGTCCTCTAAGCTGGATCGCTCATAAAAGCACTTGGCTTATTTAAAATGAGATCCCAGCGCACTCGAATCATGATGACATTTAAGAAGACATACAAATATACACTACTATGCAGAACGTCATACAATCAGCTTACAGGTTACTGGTATGAAAAACAAGAAATATGTACAATAGACAGTTTTAGGAGGAGGGGAGGGGGGGGGGGTAGGTTAAGACAGGGGCCCATTTGGAATTGCAGCCTCCTGAAGGTGATTCTTTGGATATTTGGATATTTCCCGATACTTTCCCTATTACCGATAATTACATAGCAAAAAAATTAATGACAAAACATGCATTACCATTATTTTTGTTATTGTAGGATAGGCTTCAATATTGATAACTGAGCCAATTATGCAATAGACACATACTTTTGTATTACTATACTTGTGAGGACATCATTTTAGGTGATTTTAGGTGAGAGCAAACCTCGCATCAACGGTGAGAACATTACAAAGGACTTTGATTTAAACACATAGCGGTAAGCAGCACACATAGCTACTTCTGTGTAGTTAATAAAGGGCAGAAGCATTGCTTTACAAGACAATCTCAATCATCTCGTCAATAATATCAGAAAGAACGCATGTGGAGAGTCTCTCCACAACACAACACTCAGCTGCTGCAGCGACATGACTGATCAGCGTACGGTTATAAGTCACTTACTGTAAGTAGTTACTGTAAGTGATCCCATTCTCTTGCATATTCTACCTTACTGGGGCTATCTGTAGTCGCATTTGCAGTCTCTAGTCTGCACATACTGTAGGTTGGTAAACATCAGAGACTTTTCTATTTTTCCTGGATCGGGACGTGGATCGGTGACGCGTAGCCGATGTCCGATTTGTAAATTAAGTCCTATCGGAACTGGTGCAACTCTAGATTTTACTGTGTAGGGGATGCCTGCTGACTGGTGGTGGACAAAGTATATAAGTAAATATACTCAAGTATTCAAAAGTACAAATTACGAAGTACATTTTCAGAAATTGTCAGAATCTTTTCTTTTTTTTGTGAAAATAGCAGATCTACAAGCTTATAGATCAGCCTATTTTCACTATTTGAAATAGGGCATAAGTGGTTAAAGCAGCACTATGTAACTTAAATAAAGTTACATAGTGCCGCTTTAATTCATTTCAATTCAATGTTTTGAATTTTTGGTCCCTTCCTAAATGCAGTGGAGTGAAAGTGAAATCAACTTGCAAAAAAACAAAAACAAAATACCCCCAAATAACTACTCAAGTAAATGTACTTAGTTACTGTCCACCCGTTGGATTCACTTCAGTGTGTGTGCACGACGTGCATGTGTGGAATGTGTTTGAACCAACGGCATCAGTCAACTTACAACTTACCGGCCAACTGCAGGTTAAATGCAACCCACACCACTAACATGCAAAACGGAAACCAATTTCATTAAATCGTGGTCTTATCGCATCAGGTTTCATCCTGTCTCCTCTTGTACCCGTCTTACGCAATCAGCCAAGACGTCTCACTCATTGATGGCGGTGCGTTCAGGGACTTCCTGTGTAGCCATCGAGAGCCCAGTGTTGCCAGATTTTGTGAGAGAATCAAGCAACCGGGTCTTGGAATACAAGCCCAAAAGAAGCAACTATAGGCCACATGAGTATTTCAAACCTATATACTGTATACAGTACATCGGCTATTTGAAAATAGCAGATCTACAAGCTCACAACGCGTGAGCTGCTATTTAAGAAAAATAATTGAAATAAAATGTGGAATATTTGGAAGATTTTTGAAACATTCTAACAACACAAATCTGGTAAGGGGCTCCATGGCACAAAACATTTTCAGTTGGGGGGTTCGGGACAAATAGGCTACATATTTATTTGGGGGCCCATGAAATGAAAATATTTGAGAACCACTGGTTGGTTTGGAAGCAAGCCCAAATAAGCAACTACACTTTAGAAACAAGCCCCCAAAAAAACGCAACCGGCAACTACCAATATTTATAAGCAACTTTACAGAAAAAACAAGCCCAAAGTCGCTTATATTAAGGGGACATGGCAACACTGTCGAGAGACCAGTGGGGTTTTTTTCTATTCAGGATAAGACTCCCTGGTGTCCAAAGCCCTCATCAGGTATAGCGGTGCCATCACGTTTTATCCAGTGATTACCTTAAAGCAAAAAGAAAGAACACAGGCGCCCGGGCACGCTACGGTGGATGCCTGTAATGGAGGCCGCACCCTATCGCCGTACAACACAATGGTCACGGTGCAACCTGAGCGTAAGCCTGCTAACGGATCAGGTTGCTCAGACCTGTGGCTGGTAAAGCTTGTGGTCTGATGGAACCCATTTGACTTCAAAATGGTAAATAATCAAATAAGAAAAGTTATTTTATTTATTTTATTTTTATATATATACAAAACTTTTTTTTTAATTTAATTGAAAATTGTGTTATTCATTTATCGTTTTTGATTGTGGAATTTTTTATATATTTTTTTTTTATTATATTACAGAAAGAAACTTCAGGACACACAAACATGACAAACCCCCTTACTCTTCAGTTTTTTATTTTCTGTTTTTGCTTCTCGGGCCCTAAACTATATGAAACAATTAGGAAAAATGAAGAAAGAAATGTTGTATGTTCCATAGATAGTATGACCTGTAAAAATTATTCCATGTTGAACCATTTGGTCCTGAAAAAAAAACTTCAATTTAATTGGTTCCTCATAAAGGTTTATAAAGTTAATAAGGTTTACAAAGGTTCTATCTGGAAACCAGATGGCTCCTTAGATTAAAAAGGTTCACTTTAAGTGGCTGTTACTGCATGAAGAGAGCTATTGAACCTTTCAGTGCTATAAGGCCCCATTCACAACATTGGTGCTCTCAGTGAGTGTGTGTGTGTGGGGTCATCTATTTGACCCAGTGGTCTACAAAAGGACCATGGAAACTTTGACTTCAAGATAAAAAACAGTGGAGGTAACAGGGTTTCACATGACTGCAATGCCGTCATGCTGCCATCCAGGACACAGACCAGCCCAAACCCACTTTCACTAATAACTCTCTGGCTTTATTGTTATGGAAGTTTCACCATGGAGTGCATGCAAAGAGCAATAAACACTCTTTAAGTGCTTTATTTTAATGTCCAAGTCATTTTAGGTCTCATTGCTTAGTGGTAGACTAGCACACACACACACACACACACGCACACGCACACACACACACACACACACACACACACACACACACACACACACACACACACACACACACACACACACACACACACACACACACACACACACACACACACACACACACACACATGCGCGCTTTGAACAAGCACGTAATCCATGATTCCATGAAACTGCGACCAGCTCTTGGTTTGTGCTTGAACATTTAGGTCAGATAAGACAGACAGACAGACAGGCCGACCGAAGGAGTGGCTTAAACTAGCCCCTGTCCACAACTACACATGTGTCATTTAAATCCTCACAAAATCCTCTCTTTATTTCATTTTTATCTATTTTTTTTGCACCCACAAAATGTCCGTAAAGGACCTACTGTATATACAGCACCATTTTATTTGTAACACATTTTACATTTGCAGTGCTATGATCTAAGTGAATAATTTACTGTAGCTCCACTGAGATCGGGTAATTGAACGAGCATCCACACAGAAATACCAAACACACCACGGAAAAATCCTAACAAGCCAGTCACGTCCTCATTGACAGAACCCATGTGTTGTGTTTAGAATAGAGGAGCACTCGTTTTATATCACTCATCGTCCCTGCATTCCAGTGGTGTGTTCTACCAGTATAATACGCTATATACGCAGTATCCTCAAACCAAAATTTTGAAAAAAATAGTACACCCTCTGTAACCACAATAATTAATTCTGTGACCGCGCGCGTATATGTGCGCGAGGGCATAATTATGGTATACCGTCTGAAAAAAACTAGACTACAGCACCGCTGCGTTCCTCATTGACCGATGCTTGTCGTCAGTGAGTCTCTATTGTATGTGCGGCATGTGACGTCACACCCCGTCCACGTTGCGTGCCATGCATGCGTCAAACCGGTTTTCGGTGAGTGCACGTCTGAAAACCAGATTTAGCTGTAAAACACTATATATTCGTTCTTCGGAGAAATGCAGAGCGGAATAAACGACCAGGATTTTCACAAGGTTAAGCTTCCTGTGGGAAATCCTGAAAAGCTTGATTAATAAATGAACAATTACGTGACACAAGTCCTTTTTTTACCTTCTAGGGAGTAAAAGTTCAGTCAATGGCCATCGTCCCTGCCTTTATTAATTAATTGATTAATGCTATAAATGTTTCAGTGTGTCCTAGTTTCTTAGGTTGTACTAGTATACAGTAAGGTTCCCGACAGCCATGTGGTTCCCGAGCCATGTGGCCCTGCAGGTCAGCAGCCTAGCTCCTGTTTCCTTGGCGTGAGGCAGCTTGATGTACAAGTACACCCCCTGGACACAGAGCTAGTATGTCACAGGGACTTAACCCCAATCCAAACCCTTGTCTTTGGTATGACCCGGCCGGGGATTGAACCCTGGCCGGTGGCCACCCAGTGTCAGGGCAGACACTCTTTAACCCATTAAGACCTGAAGCCGATTCTACAAAATGTTCTTCTAAATCCTAACAGTATTCTGAAAAAACATATGTTTCTATATCAGTGGTTCTCAAACTTTTTCATCTCAAGAACCCCAAAATAATATGTATTTGGCCGCTGACCCCCATCTCAAAATATTTTGTTCCAGGGAAGTAAAGATTAGAGTAAAAAGTGTTTGCTTTAAAACAATATATATTCAAAGATTTGCACAAATTTCACGATTTAAAAAAAATAGCAGATCTACAAGCTCATAGCGCGGCACTCTGTGCCGCGCTATGAGCTTGTATATCTGCTATTTTTTAATAGCCAACGGGTAAAATAATGCTTTCATTAAATCTATCAGTTAGATAAACTGCACCCCTAACTAGGATGTACAAGGATACCTCACAGTGGGACTCTGATACATTCATCTTTTCTAGAATCTAGAGGGATACTCAATGGGCGGTGTAGTTGAATGGTGAGAGAGCCTGCCTAGGGAACTGCAATCCCCAGTTGTCCCAGGTCTGATTCCAGGCCTGGCCAGCAATGTGTCAAATATGACTGGTCGAAGTGTCCTTGAGCAAGACAGACACCTGACCCCTAACTAACTGCTCTGCGCCCCTTGTGGGGGCGGACTTGAGCTGGAACCGAGTTTCCCCTGTGGGAGCAAGTAGGTCAATATTATTATTAATGACATGCAATTGTACCACAGGCATGTGCATACAGTACTTATGAGCCAACCAGTGCCCCCCAGCAGCACCTGCCCACTTGCCTTCATGGAAGAAAATGCTATTTTTATGCCTACATAATTAATCTCATTTACAGTATACCTCTCTTGCTGAACCAGTTGCTCTTCACCTTGCTCATTCAGCACAAAGGCTGTATAGGCCAGGTCGTTTTGTTTTCCCCTCCGGATAAATCAAAATGTCTTCTCTTTTTTTTTGTAAGAAACAAGGGAACTGGCGTGCTCAACTCAAAAAAGCTTCAGAGTATGATGGGTGCTGACCCAAAACAAAGGCACAAAAATAGCAGTGGTCAGCACTCGCAATTAAGTCTGTAACACTTTTAATAACTCACAGCAGCAGAAAAGAACAGCAGCGCTAGACCTTTCTCAGTGTTTCTGAGACGTGGGTGTTAAGTTTGTTTTTTAGGACATGGCTAGCACATTCAGGATTCAGTTTGCTAACGGAGATGGGGGTGTGCAGGGCATCTATGCCGCTGCTTTTGATATTCCCCCTCTGGTCTTTTAAGTCAAGTATTTACTCTATTGCTTGACTGGGTACTAGATTTTCATTTAATTTTTTTGCTTCTCTGGTCTCTCAATTTGCTACTGTCCTCTAGCAACGAATATGCCATTTTCTTCATCTTTTTAATTCAGTTTGTAAGTTCAAATGCTTTCTTGTTGTGTGTGTGTTTGTTTGTGGTTGTGGAGGGGCGTACCTGCCCTCCCAAAAGCATGCACAGCCCTGGTACGAGGTCAGGTTTTTAATTTTTATTTTAGATTAGTGGTTCTCAACCTGAGTCAACCCCAGAGAGCCGTCCGTAAGTTCCCAACAACACGATACCGAATGACTGCAGCACTATGAGCTGCAGCTGAAATCCCACGGTGTGAGATGTGGTGTTATGCAAGGGGGGAGAGGAATTATACATTTAGAGATTATAGCACAGTATTTGGAAGGGAAGATGGCAAGAATTTTGGGGCGGATTATGGGGTCACAGCCAGGTCCCAGGCAGTTAGTTAGTTGCGTGTAACAATTTATGTGTACAGATTAAGGCGAAGGATAACAAAAACATCTGATGACAAGCCATGCAGTGACGGAGGGCAGAGGTGATGAGCACTCCTAGGATGTAGGAGATTTGATTGATGTGTGTTTTAATTTCTCTTCATCTGGTTTCTGAGCATTCCAATCTGATCATCATTCCAATCTTGGAATGACCCTAAATTATTAAACATTACACATTCATACCAGTCGAATTTGGACTTCTATCCAATTATCAGAGACTGCCCCTGTCTTCAGAACTGATTTTGCACAGGTGGATGCAGTGCTTTAGTAGATCTCCGCCTATATTTTCAAAAATCATACGCTGCCATTCATGAACCGGTGTGTAACAACACTCTATGAGACTTTGAAAGATACTAGCTGTAGGTAATTCACCCTTTTGAAAGTCAATATGCTGTTTATGTTATCTAGATTACTCTAATACAAACCATTTAGAATGTGTGCATTGATATCAATACGCCTGGAAAATAGTTAATGGCGGTACAAGTGCTGTTTTCAAGCTTCGAATTTTAGCTTGGGTTTTCAGCGATACAGTGAGTTACAGCCGAGCCTATGTTGACAAAAATGACATTCTGTAACATTTATTGAACATGGCCAAAACGTAAACACAAATGTCTCTCATTTTGAGAAAAAAAGCTCGAGGTTTATGTAAACATTAAACAATGTGGCCGATGTTGACATTGGACGATGAAATGCAGTGACACTCTGGCATGGGCTTTTAAACGGCCTTGTCTGCTAAATACATTATGTTACCACACATAACAATCACAATCAATCGATAACAGTGATTTATTACGCTTCATATTCATCTGTCATCTTCACTCTATTCGGTGGATCAAAATCTTTCAATTCCTCTGTTCCAGTTCTTTCGGCGATGCCTTTTTGCAGAGCTTGTTGCTTGACATATGAATTCCATATGAATTCCACAGCTGAATGATCCCACTGCCTTAAACCCAATACACATGGGAGGAGGGCTCTACATTGCCCCCAGTGAAACCAGTAGACTGGAGGGTGTGTGAGCGAGAGAGAGACAAAAGAGGAAAAAAAATTGTGTATGTGCGAGAGAGAGAGAGAGAGAGAGAGAGAGAGAGAGAGAGAGAGACACAAAGAGAGAGAGAGTGAGAGAGAGAAAGATCGCATGTTCATATGATCTCTGTCTGTCGGTGGAAACCTTGTATGTCCAAAATCGCTCCTCTTTTTACATTATTGTTTTTTAAACATTTAAAAGTAGTGAAAATAGCCGATCTACAAGCCCGTTGTGAGCTTGTAGATCTGCTAGTTTCACTGCTGTCGTGTGACTCTCAAGTATGATGAAGAGAAAAACGGAATAAAACAAAAAATGTGTCATGGAGATACAAGGTTTTCTGCCCGACACCGACGATATGCAGTATGCATGGATACGTTCACGTGTATTCTTTTGTGTGTGTGTGTGCGCGCGCGCGTGTGTGTGTCTGGCTAGTTGCATAAGAGGATCTGCCGCTGTCCCGGAGCTTAGCGAGGGGATTTAAACCTCTCTCTCACCCTCTCACTCTCGCTCTCCTGTCATCTTGTTCTCTTTCCTGTGTTCCCTCTCTCGCCCTGTCTGTCAACCCCCCTCCCACTCGCTTCCACTTCTAATCTCCGTAATTGCATGTATATTGTTGGGGGGGGCTGGGGTGTGATGTCATTAGTTGGATACAGTATGTGTGTGTGTGTGTGTGTGTGATTATGCCGTTTCTATTTGTCTTATGTATTTATGTCTACTTTATATATGGTCACATTCTCTGAGTTGACGACGTGATTGAAGGCAGCTGTGTTGGCATGCCTTTACATTAACCACTGTCAACCGGGCGTCCCTATGTTGGGCAAGTCATTACAGTGAGTAAGTCAAACATGTGAAAACATGATGTCACTATGTCCTGTGAGCTTGTAGGTTGTGTTGAGCTTGTAGATCGGCTATTTTCGCAGCGCAAACACCATCATGCCCTCATAAAGTATAGAATAGGAGCATGACCACGTGAATCCTAGTGCACCAATTCCAGTGGGCAATCATTCGGTGTAACCCATTCCATCCGGTAACGCATCTGTGTCACTTTACATTTCTTTGGCTATTCAAAAATAGCAGATCTACAAGCCCATAGCGTGGCACCGAGTGCCGAGCTATGAGCTTGTAGATCTGCTATTTTTGAAAAATCGTCAATGTTTTTTTTTGTTTTACTCAAATATTTGCTTCTGGGCGATACTGGAACAAAATATTTTTAGATGGGGGTCCGCGGCCAAATACATATCATTTTGGGTGGTTTGAGAACCACTGATATTATAGAAATAAGAAGACATTTGTAGAATCCCCAGGAGCAAAGATCTGAGTTAAAAATGTTCGCTTTAAAAAACATATATATTCAAAGATAATAAAAAAAAAATGCAGATCCACAAGCTCGTAGCGCAGCACTCGGTGGGTGCATGCTATGATGCTTGTCACTGCTATTTTTGAATAGCCCAAAGTATAAAATAATGGTTATAGCAATTTCTTTTTATCTAAAATGACACATTATGCGTTCCCGGACTGAATGGATGAACTTGTATTGTTACCCCGCCCGCAGCAATGCATGGCAGGGTATTGTAAACAAGCCCTGTCTGTACGTGTGTTTATGTGCTAGCAA
>NC_137617.1:40242300-40264800 GCF_963280865.1 Gymnoscopelus braueri
TGCGCATAGAAATTTATCAACACACAAAAATTTGCACATATGCATGGTAGGTTGGGGCCTTGGAGAGAGAGAGAGAGGGGGGGGGAGGGAGAGAGGGCGAACGAGAAGGAAGTTTAGAGTTAGTACAGTGGGGCCGATCTAATGGTTGAAGCTGAGAGGGATTCATGGAGATGATGATAACCTCACAAGCTGAGGACGCCAGGAAAGCCTGAAATACATCCACACAGCGCTACTGCTGCAGTGTGTGGTGAAATGCTCTCTCAAACTCTCTCAAAACATTCAAAACGGCAAACAGCAAAAATCACATTACCAACGTTTAGGAAAAGCACTATAGCTATAGCTGCCTGCTGGAGGTACTACGGTACTATAAGGGTCGGGATCCTTTAGGACAGGGGTCTTTAACGTTGTTCAGGCCAATGACCCCTTAGATGAGAGGGAGATGAAGCAGGGACCCCCCTCCATATTGTATAAAATTGTGTTTCAGATGAAACTTTCAGATGAAACTTTACTTGGTCTGCTCTTTTTCCCTGTACACCTATACCTCTTTGCCAAAAATTGCTGATCTCAAAACGCCTTTTGAGCTTGTAGATCTGCTATTTTTGGCTAAAGTTCTCATCAGAATAGGGATGCTAGGGTTCAAGTGGTTAATGTGAAAATAAATATCATATCACACAAAGATTTGACGGCCCCCCCTGTAGTAACTCTTAGGACCCCTGATCCCTGACCCCCTGTTGAAGACCCCTGCTTTAGGATTGTAATTATTCCAGTTCTTTAGCGATTCCCCCTTGAAGGCCTGATTCCTTAAAGGGACATTTCGCCGATTTTGCAACCAGATCTTATTTTAATGAAGTTTAGGACTCAAGAAACAAGACCCTGGGTTTCTTTTGTGTATAATCTGTGTTTTTAGATATCTAGTAATCTTCGAAGATCTCGTGATGTTATTTACGTCACGAGATTTTGTCTCAATCCTTTCCGCACTACATGTTGTCTCAACGCGTCTCAGTTAGACCAGCTCCAAAGACACCCCCGAGGGGTGTCCCCAAGATTTGGTCCAACCTTGAACCGTCTTGGACTCCACCCCATAGAGTTGAGGCAGCAGCGGCTGCTGCTCATGCAGCCAGCGGGCTCATGCAGCCCCCCCCCCCCCCCCCCCCCCCCCCCCGCCGGGGATTTTAGACAGAACAGAACACAGAAAACAGCCCAAACTGCGCATTTGTTCGCGGACCGGCATGCTTTGGTTTGGTTCGGATCTGGGGGGGGGGGGGGGGGTCGCTCATCATTCGAATACCAAAACTCAGAAGACAGTTGGCAGTAAATGACTGGCTGGTGGCTGCTATTTATGTTATCGAATCACTACATAATGTTATATCACTGCCCTAAATGGCGAGATATTGACAAGGGAAGGATGATTAAAAAATCATTATGTCCAGCCTTGATGTCTGTATAAGAAATTACTTTGTACAGGTGGAAAACTTTTGTTAAATTTGCAGAGTGACGCATTACTTTACCTGAGTTACATCTTCTGATAGTTGTACTTGAATGTTGACATGAAATAATAATCCTGTTTAGTGTTTCATAAGCGCAAGCCTGAAAGAATCCAAATACAACGTGGAGACAACGACGGTAAACAAACACGTTGAAAGGCTAGGATCAAAATACCAAGGATTCGACAGTTAGGTCGCTACTATGCTACATGGAAGTAGAACGGCAAAAGATACCAAGGATTTGTCAGTGATGTGACATCACTAACGAATCCTTGAACATGAAGGATGAGATGGACGCTTTTGACTTCCAGTGTTGCCAGATATTGTGAAAGAAATAAGAAACCAGGTCTATGAAAACAAGCCCAAAAGAAGATAACTTAGCCAAGAGCACTTTAAACCTAGACATGGGATATTATATATTTGAAAAATGCCGATCTACAAGCTCACAACACGTTGCGATGTTACCCATTGTGAGCTTGTAGATCTGCTATTTTCCAAAAAGATCTTGAGGGGAAAAAAGTGCAAAATGTGGAGTATTTTTTTATCGTTTTAACAACACATATTTGGTTGGGGCTCCCTGGCACAAATTATAATTTCAGATGGGGGTCCGTGGAAAAATACATGAACATGTTTGAGAACTACTGGTTTAAACAACAATCAAAACATTTGGAAGGATACAAGCCCAAATATCAACTACATTTTAGAAAGAAGCCGCTTATAATAAGCAGACATGGCAACACTGAACACTGGCACACATGTTGTGCGTTGTCGTTGAAGATCACACCCACAGGCAGCCTCCACTCCCCCACAAGGAGGTGCAGTGCACCAAAGCATTATGGTCATTGTAGTATTGCAGCGTTCCAGTCAAATCCTAGTCAAACACACAGATTTCATTATTTTTCGGGCCATAGGGTGCAAATTTCAAATTGCTCTACTGTTATCTACTACAAATACTATTAACATTGAGTGATTGCAGTTTCTTCCAGGGTGAAATGCTCCTTTAATCTTCTAATTCTTTCGTATATCATCGCCAAATGTCCACAACGCAGTGTCGTTTAGCCACGCCCCTTGTCTCTGGTCCCACTTGGAAGAGGCGGGCCTCTCAAGGTGGTCTTACCAGTACTGAGCTGCAGGCGCCACCTGCGGAGGTAGGCAGCCAAGATGCCCATATCCTGGCTTATTCCCTCTTCCATCGCCTTCCATGTCGGTTGTCGCAGCATAATGGCCAGATCATCTATGTAATAACCATACTTTCTGGATGTTGTCTCCGGCAGGTCGTAGGTGTAGATGTTGAACATCATCGGGGTTAGAACAGACCCCTCCGCGACACCGTATCTCAGTCTTCTCAGTCTGCTTTGCTGGCCATTGCTAGGCCAACATGCTTAATAATTTATCCTCCATCATACTGTAGGTCTGTGTTGCTCTGTGTAAACAGTGTCAGGCTTGAGTGGTTAATTTGCAGCTCTCTCTCTCTCTCTCTCTCTCTCTCTCTCTCTCTCTCTCTCTCTCCTCTCTCTCTCTCTCTCTCTCTCTCTCTCTCTCTCTCTCTCTCTCTCTCTCTCTCTCTCTCTCTCTCTCCCTCTCCCTCTCCCTCTCTCTCGCTCTCTCACCAATTAGCAGCTCAGATTTGGTTACTTAGGCTTGTTTTTCTTGACCACAGGGTTAAAATGTAATTTAGATGCATGTTATGTAAACACATGCTAGGTTCATTGATTAAGTTCCTGTTTTACCTGTGATCCTATCCTAGTTTACTGATGCACTACACTGTCTCTCTGCATTTGATGTTTGCGATTAACTTGTTTATTGTAAGTCGCTCTGGACAAGAGCGTCTGCTAAACGCCTAAAGGCTTTTATTTTTTAGTTTCGCTAAAAAATAAGAGCCTGGACCAGCCTGTTGACGTTCATGGAATAGGAAGTGTTTAATTTCCCCAACCAACCAGAGTGCAGCGGGCGTCACTCCAAACGTCGTGACGTCAGGGCTCTCAATGCTGCACATTGGGGGAGGAGGAGGGGCATGGGGCGGGGCGGGGGCTGACGGACAGATCGGTGAACCAATGGGATCTCACGGAAATTTTCTCCGGATATTTTGAACCCGCCCCTCTATGCCAGATATCAGACACGCTAGGCCAGACTATTGTATAATTCACTCTGATGTGTAGTTTTTACATTCTCCTCGCTAATACGCCTGTGTATGATTCTCATCGGCACGTTTGGCCCTAGTTGAGTGGATAGAGAGGACGTCTGGTAATCAGAAGGTCACAGTTCAACCCCGCCCCCTTCCTCCCCCCAGCCTGCCCAATATCCATGTCAAAGTGTCCCTGAGTAAGACACTTAACCCCTAACGACCCCACCCCCCGAGCAGACATCGTGACCCCGTAGGTCAATGTCGCTGCCATACCTTCACTGCTAGAAATTATATATAACCGAGTTATATATTATATATACTGTTTCTAAGTACCTAAAACTAGAACTAGTTCTACGATTCACTCGATTTGAACACAAAATAATTTTCCAGACAAATCTTTTTTTTTTCTCTTACACAAATCCAGTATTTTCCTCTCTTTTATTATAATTCTTTTTTACAATACTGTGTTTGCTCTTATCCTCTTTTCAATACAGTAGCACATGACTGAAAACTCTTTTTTATCAATTCTCTTACAAAGATCCTGTATTTTCTTCTCTTTTTTTTACGCGCCCTCTGCTGTTTGCATCGCGATACATTCTTTATTAAATCGATTTAAATTGTCACCAGTTTGAATTGATTTTAATCGATTTACGCTAAATCGTTACATGCTTACCATCTATGTAAGATAAGGTGTTTTGGTATGAAAACCCCACATTTCTTTCTTTAACCAAATAACCTACATTATCCCAAAAAAAAGTCCAATAGTATCTCAGAAAGATATATTATCGGCCCGGCCCCTGTAGGAATCCGAGGACCCCCTTGGGGTCCCGGAACCCCGCGTTGAAGACCCATGTTATTACTCATGCACGGTTAAACACTTGACATAACATGTCAGCTGTACCTCTCACCTTCACACAGCATGCCTGTAACACGAGCCCCTGTGCATTGTCACTGATTTGTCACTCAGTCTTCTGACCATGCAGCCTCCTCTCTGGTGACTTCACACAGGGCTGCTGTATCAGTTCAACCTAACACCATCTGCCCTGGCTTTACTCTGTGATGTAATCTCTGTCTATGTCCTGACCTGGGGGGGGGGGGGGGGGGGAGGAGGGGATTACACTTGCAATAGAATTCACCTGTAGCGTATAAGTGAAAATGTCTGTTAAACCAGTGGTTTTCATTTAACTCTGAGAGTGTACAAATGGAACCAAATGGACCCTAACGGGTCCATTTGGTTCCATTTGTACACTCTCAGAGTTACAGATATATAAGGGTCAATTTGGTTCCCTAATTATTCATTTGGCTGGGGACCCCCTGGAACCCCCTCAAGGACCACTGGTGGTCCCCGGACCACTGGTTGAGAACCACTGTGTTAAACGGACAGTTCACCCCCAAAATGACTTTTTTCCCTATCGATTACTCACCCCATGGAGCCCGGTAAAGTCTCCTACAGGAAGACTCCACCGGTCCTCGCATTATTGGCTTTGGAATGCGACAAAAACCAAAACAAATCCATGAAATCAAGGTTTCATAGGGTGTGTAATTGATAGAAAATAAGAATTGTTTTGGGTGAACTATCCCTTTAACCAAGTCCAATTTTATACTGTCAAAAAAATAGCCGACCTACCAGCTTACAACAACACGTGACGCATTGTGAGCATTTTAATCAGAAAACGTTTGTTTTGTAAAGGTTTACGCCTAGAATGACATGCCCAGAATAGGGACGCCTGGTTGAAAAGCGATCAAATTGAAAGGAACACATACTGAATCACATTGAAAGGAACACATACTGAATCTCATTGAAAGGAACACATACTGAATCACATTGAAAGGAACACATACAGAATCACATTGAAAGGAACACATACAGAATCACATTGAAAGGAACACATACAGAATCACATTGAAAGTAGCCTCGATCTCCAGGCTTTTATTGTTTAGTTTTGCTAAAAAATAAAAGCCTGGCCCAGCGCGTCGGTGTACTCGGTATGAGGAAGTGTTTCATTTCCCAACCAACCAGAGTGCAGTGGGCGTTGCTCGTAATGTTGTGTTAACGGGGCGGGGGTTGACGGACAGATCGGTGAACCAATGGGATCAGGCGCAATCTCTCGCCGGCTCTATACACCCGCCCCTCTATACACGAAATCAGGAGCGTTGGGGCAGCCTACATTGAAAGGAACACATACAGAATCACATTGAAAGGAACACATACAGAATCACATTGAAAGGAACACGAAACAAATACAGTTTGTAGGAAATGCAGGATTGTAAACTTGAACCCTGGGACTTATCTGTGTCCGCTTGTTCTGTTCTGTCTGTCTGTCCACAGCCTCGCCACCACCCAATGACAATGAGGAACGCGTGTTCCGCGAGCGAATCGGGCCTCGCCGGCGACAGGGGGCGGTCCGACGACGTGTCCATCAAGTGAACGGACACAAGTTCATGGCCACCTACCTGAGGCAGCCCACCTACTGCTCACACTGCAGAGACTTCATCTGGTGGGTTGGTCGCACACAGCACACAGCACACACACACACACACACACACACACACACACACACACACACACACACACACACACACACACACACACACACACACACACACACACACACACACACACACACACACACACACACACACACACACACACACACTAGGCCTGTCACAATAATAACATAATTTGCAATTATTTGAGATCATTGCAATTATTTTGCATGTTGAAAAATTCCATGTTGAAAAATGTTCATAACATTTCCAAAAATAGTGGAAATAGCAGATCTACAAGCTCACAACGAGCTTGTAGATCGACTATTTCCACTATTAATGTTTTTTTAATGTATTAAATATGTCAGTTATTTCTTTGTATATGTACAGTAGGTTATTTGTCATATCTGCCTTGTGCAACTTGAAAGCCTAAAAGCCAAACAGAAATGTAATTTCTCTTTGTGTTCAATAACAAAAACACAATTAAAGAGTTAATCGCAATTATTTGTGTGACAATTATGTTAGTTCCTGTGCTTACCGTAAAGGCCTCTAACTCTACCTTTGATGTCCACAGGGGCGTGCTGGGGAAGCAGGGATACCAGTGCCAAGGTGAGTGATGATCTCTGTCGAAATTGCAGTGTCTCAAGAACAGACCGTTGTACATTCTTTCGAATGTTCTCCCAGAATAGGGACGCAAGTGGGCCTCCAAATTATTGGCAAAACAACTGATGCTGCGTTCACACTGGCAACTATCCAAGTTGAGCTGGCTTCAACTGCAGCTACAAAGCTACAAAACCGCTATAAGTGTTGTTTGACCATTTCCACTCACCTTCTCTCTTCACACAATTCCTGCTAATTATTTCCACCATGTTCTTTGTAACCGCAGGCTTTATATTTTCCTTTATATTTTTCTCGCTTATCGGACTCAACAGTGACTCTGCGACAGATGTGCTTTTTGTAACTTTGTATCTTTTATCGCTGCCAGTGTGAACGCGACATAAGATTTTATTGAAGCCGTAATCCAATCGATTGATTGATCATTTCAAATGAAACATGATCTGAAAATGCACGCGGCCCACCCGTCCGACCACTTAGCACAGTCCACAGTACTCTTTTTGAGATTTTCCAAGTGGGCCCTGATCCAGAAAAAGTTGGGAACCCACTGCATTAAGACCAATGTTCATTGTTGACCAGATCCGTAACCGGTGAGACATTTTAGTTGTACATGCTGGTGTTTGTTTGTTGACCCTGTTGCCTCCCTGTCCTCCCAGTGTGCACGTGTGTGGTCCACAAGCGCTGCCATGAGCACATCATCACCAAGTGTGCGGGGATGAAGAAGCAGGATGACTCGGCAGAGGAGCAGGTGCGCACACACACACACACACACACACACACACACACACACACACACACACACACACACACACACACACACACACACACACACACACACACACACACACACACACACACACATACACACACACACACACACACACACACACACACATGCAGTACTAGGGATGGGCGTTTATGGGGCACGTACACACGCACGCACAATGTCGCAGCACGGCCTACTTTCCTCACAGCCTCAGGGTGGGGCAATGCTCACATAGTACCTACATAAACTACAGTGCAGTAGATATTCTGCGCTTGCATGTACTGACACTGTACCTCCATGAACTACAGTAATTATTCTGTACTTTTACACACACTACCTACATATATTTAGGCCTGTCACAATTATTACATAATCGTCTAATCGCAATTATTTGAGATAATCGTCATAATCGTTCCATGTTGAAAAATGTTCATACATTTTCAAATATTTAAAAAAGCAGAAATGGCAGATCTACAAGCTTACAAAGCGTCTCGAAGTGACGTATAAGATTACTATGTCAATAGTTTCTTTGTATATTTAATTTTTTGTCATATCTGCCCTGTGCAATTTTTGATCGCGAAGCCTAATTGGCAAACAGATTTTCATGTTCCAATGTTCAATGCTAAACACACAATTAAATCGTTAATCGCAATTATTGAGTGACGATTAATCGTCAACTTAAATTTGTAATCGTGACAGCCCTACGTATACTATAGTATATATTCTGTACTTGTACTTCTGCTTGACACTGACATTTCTTCCATGTACCTACAAGCATTAATCCCTCGCTTAGTGTTGTCTATAATGTGTGTGTGTGTGTGTGTGTGTGTGTGTGTGTGTGTGTGTGTGTGTGTGTGTGTGTGTGTGTGTGCGTGTGCGTGGGTGTGTGCGTGCGTGCGCGTGTGTCTCCCCCTGTAGGTGGGCTCCCAGCGGTTCAGTGTTAACATGCCCCACAAGTTCAGCATTCACAACTACAAGGTCCCCACCTTCTGTGACCACTGTGGCTCCCTGCTGTGGGGACTCATGAGGCAGGGCCTGCAGTGTAAAGGTCAGATGAATATTCATAAGGCATATAAGGGCAGTGTGTGTGTTCACTGCTGTGTGAACGGGGGCAGTGATGGAAGAAGTACTCACACATGTTTTACTTAAGTAAAAGTATCAATACTGCAATGTAAAATACTCTGTTACAATTAACATTCCGGTATTCAAAATGTACTTGAGTAAAAGTACAAAAGTATTGGCATCAAAATATACTTAAAAGTACCAAAAGTAAAATAACTCATTGTGCAGAACGTCCCATTTCACAAGTTCAAAATGTATACAAAAATGTATGAATGTATACAAAAATAGCAGATCTACAAGCTCACAATGCGTCGCATCGCAACGCATTGTGAGCTTGTAGATCGGCTATTTTCAATGGCCGCAATGTATATAGGGCTGAAATGGTTAATGTATGTTTTGTGATACTAATCTAAATCTGCAAAGTAACTAGTAACTAAAGCTGTCAAATAATTGTAGTGGAGTTAAAAAGTACAATATTTGCCTCTAAGGTGTAGTGGAGTAGAAGTAAAAGTATTGAAAATTGGAAATACTGAAGAAGGTCAAAATACCTCTTAAGGACAGTACTTAAGTAAATGTACTTTCCACCACTGGTGGGGTCGGGGGGGTCATGATGCATGGCCTGCAGCTTGGCCCATACTAGCTTGGCTTATTAATATAATAATAATAATAATAATAATAATGAATAAATGTACCATTGTGTGTCTTGGTGCAGTGTGTAAGATGAACGTCCACAGACGGTGTGAGAGCAACGTGGCGCCCAACTGTGGCGTGGACGCCCGGGGGATCGCCAAGGTCCTGGCTGACCTGGGGGTCACGCCCGACAAGATCTCCAACACGGCACCGCGCAGGAGGAAGGTAAACACACACACACACACACACACACACACACACACACACACACACACACACACACACACACACACACACGCAACGCTCTGGCTCCCATTATAGACCCCTCCCCAGTGGTTATCAACCTTTTCTGGATCAGGGGCCCACCCATCTGACCACTTAACTCAGCAGCCACCTGCCCACCACTGCAGAGTCTAGGGTCTAAAAGTTACTTATTTTCTATCAGTTAACCACCACACGAAGCCTTGAATTCATGGATATTTTTTTGTTTTTATCACATTCCTAAGCCAATAATTTGATAACCGGTGGAGTCTCTCCGGTAGGAGACACAAAGAGTCTCCTTTGTGTCTCCTACCAGATACATTAGCATCTTTATTATTATCATCAAATTATTGGCTCAGGAATGTGACAAAAACAAAAAAATCTCATGGGGTGTGTAATTGATAGAAAATAAGATTTCTTTTGGGTGAAAACAGTAGCATCCACCATTTATCAAAACAGATAACAGCACAGGCAGATAACAGCAAGGCAGAACAGCGAAAGTGCATTTATTGGGGCATAGAGTTCATCAGTCTAACAGCCCCTGGGTAGAAGCTGGATTTAAGCCTTTCAGTTCTAGCTTTGATGGACCGAGGCCTCTTGCCCGAGGGGAGCGGGCCGGGTGAGTGGGGTCCTCCATAATGCTCCTACTGTACACCTGCTGATGTAGGCAGGCAGGTGAGTCAGTAGTGTAAACAGTGGCAAGCAGTGGGAGGAATTAAGTGGCATAACGACTACATTGGGGAGAAAAAGGGCTGGAAATAATTGGCACCAAAAAATAAGAATACAGGTGTCCCTTGGGCAGAAAAGGTTTGAATATAAACATCCCAAACACAGGGGTACAAAATGCCATGAACGCCACAGAAACATAATTGTCTTATTATCTTCTCTGTCTGTCTGTCTGTCTGTCTGTCTGTCTGTCTGTCTGTCTGTCTGTCTGTCTGTCTGTCTGTCTGTCTGTCTGTCTGTCTGTCTGTCTGTCTGTCTGTCTGTCTGTCTGTCTGTCTGTCTGTCTGTCTGTCTAGTTGACTCCAGGGCAGGACCCTCCCCAGTCACCTCCTGAGATCACTCAGAATGAAGAGGACCGTTTCACCCAGCCAGCTGTCACCACCTCGCCCTCACAGCAAGGTTAACGCACGCACACACACACACACACACACACACACACACACACACACACACACACACACACACACACACACACACACACACACACACACACACACACACACACACACACACACACGCTAGAGACCTGCACTAGGCTCTGAAACTAAGACTTCAACTTTAATGTCCTCGGAGGGAAGGACAGACACAATTGGAGGTACAGCACAGAATATGTGGACAAATTAAAACCACCTCAAATCAACAGAAACAATAAGAGCAATCCAAACTAATCATAGCAGACCAGGCAAACATTTAAAGGCAATGTCAACTGTCTGCCAACAATTGTAAACTACCCCAAATGTCCCCCATGGCTATTGCATCTTGTTTAATTGAGTTATGTTAATTATGTTATGTATATGATGTGTGCCTGTAGACCTTGACAACCTGGTCAGGTACAAGGATAGGACAACGTACTGCCCCCCCCCCCCCCCCCAATGATTTGACCACAAGTCTTCACAGTCTTTCCTAATGTATTACTGATTTTGGAACCAGCATTGCAAATACAATAACAAAGCTTACTCTCAATAAAAGATTTATGAAATAGAATTTTGTTAAAACGTAAAAAAAGTTCTGTTTCCTAAGTACATGCGCTGGTTTCGGGGCCCACTTGCAATGTCCTCACGGCCCGCCCTCACGGCCCCGACCCACAGGTTTAGAACCAGTGGAATCTATAATAAGACCAAGATATTTCTACTCCGTCACCTCCTCCATCTCGCCTCTCCTCTGATCCTAGATGGAGTGGGTTGGCGGAGCATCGCGTCTATAAGTCTAAAATGGGCTCTCTGGTCTCTTACCCATTAGCCTCTCCCCTGAGGACCTGCAATCTTTGCCTATCCTTGTGAGGACATTTGGTTCTCACAAAGATAGCAGTACGAGTACACACGTTTATTTACACACACACACGCACACTCGCGCACACGTGAGCTCGTGCACACACGCACACACACACACACACACACACACACACACACGCACACGCACACGCACACGCACACTCACTCAATGCACTCTGAAGTATAGGGGCTGCAACTGTCGTCTATATTCTTAGTGATTATTCCATCCATCCATAACTTTTTAGGCTATAGGCTATTTTCACTATATTAACCCATTAAGACCTGAGGCCAGTTTTCTGAAAAACTATCAGTGGTACTCAAACTTTTTCATGTCAAGGACCCTCGACATAATGTGCATTTGGCTGCAAACCGCCAGCTTGTATATCTGCTATTTTTGAATAAGCAAAGTATAAAATAATGGGTAAAATTGTTAAAATCTGAAATGACAGATGCTTTTCCCGGTCTTAATGGGTTAAAAGGTTTTAATATGACAATAAAAAAAGTTTTTGGACATATACAAAGTTTCCGCCTGACAGCGACGATATTTGAAAAACGGACACAGACAGAAAACATAATCCATTCATCAGAATCATCACCCTGTCTGTTTTGATCCCCAAGTGACAAGCCTGTCACGTAGGCTTGTTTTTCTTGACCACAATGTTAAAATGTTAGATAGCAGGTTCAATGTACAGATTATTGTTTTGATAGTAATTGTTTAGAATGATGCTAGGTTCTTGGTTTACTTGTGATCCTAGTTTACTGAGGCACAGTGTTGATTTAGATTTAGTTTTAGTCATAGTCTTTTGAATAAAATTCGGTTTAGTTTTAGTCATATTTTAGTCACCTGAAATGTTTTACTGTTAGTCTAGTTTTAGTCGACTAAATATAAGATTATAGTCTAATAAATCTACAGTTGATTTAGTCGACTAAAATGTATTTTTGCGGTGCCTTAATGGAGTCGTAATGGCTGATTTTACACTTGGTTGCATGCTGAAAATAGCCGATCTACAAGCTCACAGAGCACGCAGCGCAACGCATTGTGAGCTTGTAGATCTGCTATTCTCAGAGCGCAACACCCGAGCGCAACCAAACATAAAATGACATGTCTTTTAGTTCTACTGGATCTCTTCTCCACTAGTCCCTCACTAACATTTTCGTCTAGTTTTTATTTGTTTGACGAAATTGTCAATATATTTAGTCTTAGTTTTAGTCATCATAGCTTAGTTTTTGTTTAGTTTTTATTTCGTTTTCGTCAGTCGACGAACATTTTTCGTCATAGTTTTAGTCGACGAAATCACTACAGGGTCACTACACTGTCTCTCTGCATTTGATGTTTGTGACTATACCTTACCGCTGGTTAAGAGCGTCTGCTAAAATGCCTTAATTGTAACTTTGTAAATTGTCGTTTTCAGAGCTGGCCGGCTTGGTACGCCTGCGCCAGGCGCTGACCCTGGAGCAGCACGGACAGCCCGAGAACTCTGCTTCCTCCACCACCTCCTCTTCCTCTTCCACCTCCTCGTCCTCCTCCGGCTCCGGCTCCTCGTCGTCCTCGTCGGGGGGCAAGGAGAACGGACAGCTGCCCAGGAGAACCCTGAAGGACTTCAACTTCATCAAAGTCCTGGGCAAAGGCAGCTTCGGCAAGGTAGGGCAGAGGAGGAGACAAAGGGAGAGAAGAGAGAGGGGGCGGGAGCTGGGAGGAGAGAGTGTGTTTGTTCCAGTGTTGATTTTGACAGCAAATTTTGATTTAGTTTTAGTCATTGTCTTTTGAATAAAATTCCATTTAGTTTTAGTCATATTTTAGTCATCTGAAATGTTTAATTTTTTGTCTAGTTTTAGTCGACTAAATATCATAAGATTTTAGTCCACTAAAATGTAAGTCGTAATGGCTGTTTTTTTTTAAAGAGCTGGAGAGACATGGGAGACTCCTTTTACTGAACAAACACTCTATAGCAATGAGTACTATCAGAATATAGAGCTATTTAACACTTATTTTAACAAAAGTAAATCACTTACCCTACTTTTAATAGAGAAGCTAATGTGTATTCAAAAGAATGTAATCGGCAACACAATTGTATACAATATGTTGTGGGGAGTCCCATCTCTGTCTCAGCTAAGGGGGCTGAGAGAGAGATGAAAAACGTTGAAGACCCCTGCTTTAAGCTACAATAAAACGTTCATAATTTGAATCAATCTGTATGCACATCTGCAGGATGGAGTGGTCTCCCTATGCTCTTCTGTTGAGAAATATCCTCCCCCTGTCTTAGCTCAGCATGTAGAAACTTTAGCCCTCGTGCGAATCAGCCCTTGTTTTAAATCCTGGCTAGGGACATGAACAGATTGCAGCTTTAAAAAACTTTTTTTAACCTAACTTCTTCAAAAGAAAAGTTCCGAAACACACGCATAATAGAACACAAACACAGATCGTAGAAAGAAATTCAGTGGGAGAAATCCTAGCACCGTAATAAGCTGCGTTTATAACTTCAAATCCTACGTTTTCTTTTCAACCGGGGAAATTGGCCCCCGGTTTATTTTAAACACCTCCGTGTTTTCGGAATCGACCTGGCACGTTAACGCATTAGGACCGGGAAAGCATCTGTCTTTTTTTTATTTGAACCACTTTAACCATTATTTTATACTTTGGCTATTCAAAAATAGCTCATAGCGCGGCACGAAGTGACACGCTATGAGCTTGTATATCTGCTAAAAATCTTGAAAATGTGTTCAAATCTTTGAATATATATATATGTTTTAAAGCGAACATTTGTAACTCAAATCTTTGCTTCTGGGGGTCCCTGGAACAAACATATTTTGAGATGGGGGTCGGCAGCCAAATGCATGTAATTTTGGGGGTCCTTGACATGAAAAAGTTTGAGAACCACTGACATAGAAACATGCGTTTTTCAGAAAACTTTAGGAGACATTATGTAGAATGGGGTCCTCACTCAGGTCTTAATGCGTTAACACGCAGCGCTGTCATTGTTCACATAGACACACATTGTGAGCGAGAGTCTCCCCAGATGGCAGACAAACGACATGCTCCTGCGTTGGCCGGCAGTAGATCCCATGCCAGGAAGAGGCAGAAAGAACAGTTGGATGGAGAACACTTGTGAAGTAGAATAAACATAGGAGCGCACTTCAGAAGTTGGCTGAGAGCTTCGGGAGTGGGCTGGGTTTGAAGAAAGACAGACGCGGCGGATCTTGCATTGTTTTATGTGGTTTGGTGTGGTGTGTGTCTGTGTGTGTGTGTGTGTGTGTGTGGGGGGGGGGAGGGCTTCTAATATTCAAGTTTCTAACGAGCCTTAAAAACTTTTAATCAGCCTCCTTACTTACTGGGCACGTCATAATAAGCGAACAGTCGCCAATTACTAGCCAATCTACGTGGCTCACAACGTGAGCGCTTTGTGAGCTTGTAGAACGGCTATTTTCAGCGAAGATATTTGGTGTAGAAGAAACGGTCAACGCAAGTATATCGGGTTTAATTGTTTAAGCCCTTTATACTGTACTTTGTCATACGACAGTAGCGTAAATAAACGATCTATAAGCTCACAACATTAGCTTGAAGATCTGCTATTTTTGAACATTTTGCCCCAAAATAGGGATGCCAGGTTGAAAGTGGTTAACCCCCCTTTCTTTCACCTTTCTCCGATTCTCTTCTTCTACATTTTTTTCCTCCTCATTCCCACAATCTTCCTCTCCATTTCCTCAACCCGACCCGACCCCCCTTTTCTGACACTTTATGTCCCCCCCCCTCTCTTTCTTCCCTCCTCTGCCTCCCCCTCTCTCTCCGTTCCCACCCGTCCTCTTCTGTCTCTCTCTCCCTCCCTTTGCAGTGCAATGCAGCCCTTAGTGCACTTGACCTATATATGATGACCATGCAGACATACTGTACCATGGCCATTTGTTCTCATGTTTATGTTACTTAGGCTTGTTCTTGACCTACAATGTTAAAAATGTAATTTAGATGTTATTTAGACTCATACAAGGTTCATTGTATACCTGGTATCCTATAGTTTCAAGGTACAGACCAGTGGTTCTCAAACTTTTTCATGTCAAGGACCCCCAAATTCATGTGTAATTGACCGCGGAACCCCATCTAAAAAGGTTTTGCAAGGGACCCCCAGAAGAAAAGATTTATGTAAAAAAAATATCAAAAGTATAAAGATCTTTCCAAATATTTTAGAGAAAATAGGAGATCTACAAGCTCATATGAGCTTGTATATCTGCTATTTTTGAATAGCCAAAGTATAACATACGGTTAAAGTGGTTAAAATGATTGTGATGCTATATTAACAAATTTTGCTGGGGACCCCCTGGTAACCCCCTAAGGACCCCTGGGGGTCCCCGGACTCCACTTTGAGAACCGATGGTTTAGACTGCGAGGGTATTGGTTTACCTGTAATCCTAGTTCACTGAGGCACGACACTGTCTCTCTGCATTATGTATGTCTGTGTTTACCTGGCTTATTGTAAGTCGCTCTGGATAAGAGCGTCTGCCAAGTGGCTATACATGGTAATTGTATTCCTGTCTCCGTCCACCAGGTGATGCTGGCGGAGCTGAAGGGTACGGAGGAGGTGTACGCCGTCAAGGTGCTGAAGAAGGACGTGATCCTGCAGGACGATGACGTGGACTGCACCCTGACGGAGAAGCGCATCCTGGCGCTGGCCCGCAAACACCCCTACCTCACCCAGCTGTACTGCTGCTTCCAGACCCGGGTATAGGAACACACACACACACACACACACACACACACACACACACACACACACACACACACACACACACACACACACACACACACACACACACACACACGTACAAGCTCACAGCGCGTCACTTCATGCAGCTCTGCAAGCTTGTACAGCTTGTACTTTTTTATTCTTGAAAGTTTGAGAACTGATTCAGAAGGCGTTTGTATCAGATCTTAATAGGTTAAAAAAAGAAAACATGCAGCTTTACTTAAACGAGCCACCAGGGTGCTCCATTGTGTTTTCCAACACAACCCACCTGCTGCTCTACTAAACACCAGTAACACGTACGTCACTGAGAATCGCTTTGTGGAAATGCAAGATTTATTGGAACATTTTTACTTTCTTTTTTTTCTTCAGAGTCTCGGGTTTTGTCAAGATGTTTTTTGGGTCATTTTTATCCGTTTTTGGCAGTGACAGTGGAGAGAGACAGGAAATTGTGGAGAGAGAGGAGGAGAATCACATTCAGCTTAATGGTCCTGTCCAGCCCGGGATTTGAACCGGGCACTCGCTGATCAGAGCATTGCACCCAATGTGGGATGCTTTCGTCGATTTCTCAATAATAGTTCTCCTTCAGTCTTTCCTCCTCGGAAACAGGAATATTGTCAGCAGCAGGTATCGATCGGCTTTTTTTTTTTAAAGTATGAAAGACTGAATCGATTAAAGATTTACCCCACCCCACCCTGTCTCTGTCTAGGACCGTTTGTTCTTTGTGATGGAGTACGTCAACGGAGGAGACCTGATGTTCCAGATCCAGCGCTCCAGGAAGTTCGACGAGACGCGCTCGCGCTTCTACGCCGCCGAGGTCACCTCAGCGCTCATGTTCCTGCATCGCAATGGGGTCATCTACAGGTACCTGTTCTAGCACTGCTACACAGCAAAACACCTCAGGGTTAAATATAGCTCTGAAATTCTATGAACGTATCCATGAGGGTATCAAGGTCAAAGTTACTCTTTTACCTTGAACTCTTCTTCTGGAATCATTTCTTTGGGTTTGTATGTTCTCTCTCTCTCTCTCTCTCTCTCTCTCTCTCTCTCTCTCTCTCTCTCTCTCTCTCTGTCGCTCTCTCTCTCTCTTTGTCTCTCCCTCTCTCTATTTCCTGCCTCTCTTTGTCCCTGCATTGATGCTCTTTGTTGATGTCATTCTTTTTCTCACACTATCTCTCTATCTCTCTCTCTTACTCTTTCCTCTCTCACTCCCCCTTTCTCCCTCGTTCACTCACCCCTCTCCTCTCTATCTTTCCCCCCCCCCCAACCCGCCCTCCCAGGGATCTGAAGCTGGACAACATCCTACTAGACGCGGAGGGTCACTGTAAGCTGGCAGACTTTGGCATGTGTAAGGAGGGCATCACCAGCGGCGTCACCACCACCACCTTCTGCGGCACGCCCGACTACATCGCCCCTGAGGTGAGCCGCCACCGCACTCACATTGTCACAACAACAACTTATTAAGTATATTTAAAAAAATTATATAGGGGCATGGTGGCGCAGTCGGTAGCGCTGTCCCCTCACAGCTAGAAGGCCCTGGGTTCGATTCCCGCCAGGGACACTGTGGGCGCCGGGGGCATGTTCTCTCCTTCGCGTCATCAGTGCCCATACCCTAGGTGGGGTTGACTAAAGGGCCTTTCTGTGTGGAGTTTGCATGTTCTCCCCGTGTCCCCTAGGGTAGGTACCCTCACAAAATACATGCAGTAATCCTGGTCTCTATTAGTCTCTAGTTCGGGGCTCTCCCCAGGCTGGCAGAAGGAGAGCCTTAGAGCCGTTTCACACTCAGGTCCCGGGTGCGCACTCCAGACCGCTTGGCTAGTGTGAATGTAGCGAATCGACCCGCGAAACGGATCACCGTTCCGTTCCCGAAACCACCTCGGGAGGCAGTTTCGGATCCGGATCATGCGTTTTCGGGTACGGTAGCTGCAATGTGAAAGCAAGCGTACCGTTAGACGGAAGTGGCCCGCTATTTGGAATAGGTGACGGTATATAAACTCGACAAAAACAGCCAACAAAAACACGTCGCAGATCAATCCACAGGGGTTCAACCATGGCCGTAACATATCCACACCAAGCAGTAGCACAGCAGAGCAGTGCTCTCTGTAGGCTGGAATCCAACCGTTGCGGCATCCATCCGTTGGATGCCGTATGTGTTGGACGCCTGTATGTTGGATCATGCCGTCTGTCAGCGCAGCACCGGTTTGAAAAAAAGAAAAAAGACACACCGACATTCCATAGGCTAAATCAATGCATTTTGTGATCGCATCGCACAACTAATAGCCTACTAAAACTAACGGGGAATACCAGAAAATAATAATATTTTGACATACGGGAGAAACGGTTGGTGCGGATATTTAAATTGGATCTCTACTACATATCTTTGCTGTTAGGAAGAAACCCTGTATCCCATATTGCAACTTTTAATGCTTTTTCATCATAAATGAATGCCCTATTGTCATACAGTGTCACACAAAAGTAGCAAAAATAGCCAAGCTACAAGCTGAAAATGCGGTGCAATGCGACACATTGAGCTTGTTGATCCACTATTTTTGATATTACAATATAGAGCAGATAACCACACTGATCTTGCATTGGAAAATATAATTTTTATTTTAAATATGAACAAAGGCAGGAGATGCACGTCCCCACAGTTCTTTTTTACACACAGTGCTGGACCCACAAATCATAAATAAATAAAAATAAAAAGGTGAGTCTGCACATAAACTGCTCTAGTCTTTTTAAATTATAACCAAAGCTCTAAAGTTAACGTTTCTCCCATGTAGGGCTAATAAATTAATACATAAAATAAGGAGACTCTTTTTAAATAACCAAAAGTGAACTTTCTCTTATTATTATTATTACTTTAGAGACTATGGCAAGCGCGATCCTATCGCACACCTTCCTACATGACCAGCTATGGCTTTGCAGTCCAGAGGATGAGATTAAACAACAGACAGGCAGCGTTGCGGAATGCGTTTGTGTCAACTGTACTTGTACTTTTCTTCATAGAGAAAAAGAAGAGCACAGGGCGCATATATATATATATATATATATATATATATATATATATATATATATATATCATTCAGTCCGACTTCACTGTAGGCTACTATAGTTGCCTTTTCATTTTGTACTTAAGCTGTCGTGAAAGTTTATAATATTTAGAGAAATTTAAAGTTTCAAATGCAAAAGTAGTAGTAGTTGTGAAGGTTAGTAAACTGTACATTTAGACTGAATGTTTCCTGTATCCTCATCTTGCGCTAATGCACACAAGTGTTTCACCAGGTTTTGAAACCCTATATTAATGCGAGCCCAGCACAAACATTGTCGCATGGTTGATGACGTCTGTGTCCACAGAAGAAACACTATGTGCATGCCGCCACCTATAGGATCGGGGGTATATATGCATGTGTTCTCTGGCGCGATTGGATCTTGGCCAATGTGAATGCAGGCCACTGAGGCCACCATTCGAACTGGGAAACGTTTTCAATGAAAACGGATCCAGTGAGAAACCGCCCTTAATAGCCCAGGATTACAAGCTTAGGCATTGGCACTGGGTGAAAAATAGGTTACAAAATCGTGGGATAAAAATGTAAAAATGTATATGGACCAGGGTGATCAGCCCATTGGGAGCGCATGCCCGTTGTACCTGGGAGTATCAGGGAAAAGTATCAGGGATGTCATCACCCCTGACATAAGGGATCTCTATTCTAAATGGTCATGAAAACTGACAGACAGACAGACAGACAGACAGATCTCATCTCAATATATGGACATAAAAGGGACACAGACAGACAACCGACTTCCCACTAGGCCAGGGATTTTCAACTAGATTGTGAACCAAAGACTACCACCCTGTCTAAGAATCAACCTGGGGACCACTGTTGTGCTGGGTGCATGGGTAAACTAACAGGGAGCGATTCCCCTTCTTGAGATTTGTCTAACTCCCTTTTCTGAGGAATTCTCACTTTCACAGTAAACTGACCCATTTTGCTTTTACCGTAAGCTCTGGGAATGGTGCCTGACAAGTCGTCCAGAACAATGGATTGTGTTTCATACATGACAGAGTCTGTGTGGACGTGTCAATGAGCTGATTCTCTGCTGTTCAACTACCTTTTGGTATTGAAGCACACGCCTCCTCAAATGACCACTGATAATGATGATAATGTCTTTAATTCTTCTGTACTCATCTCAGACACAAATAGCAACACCATGTTTCTCCAAAATAAAATTAAATCAAATAATGAAAAAAAACTAATATATATATATAAAGGAGTAGTTCACCCAAACAATGTTCTATCAATTACACACCCCATGAATCCTTGAATTCATGGGGAATTCCTGAGCCAATAATTTGTCCTACCGGAGAGCCAATTATTGGCTTAGGAATGTGACAAAAACAAAAAGAAATCCATGAATTCAAGGTTTCATAGGGTGTGTAATTGATTGATTGGTGTGACATTGACAAATGTTCTCTTCTGGGGGTCCCTGGCACAAAATATTTTCAGATGGGGTATGCGCGGCCAAATATATATCAATTTGGCACAAAAAAGTTTGAGAAACACTGCACTACCAAGATCATATCCACGTGTACACATACGCTGATGGTCTATTTTTTTTTTGCTCTTTTTGCACTCTCTTTCTTTTTTTAAATCTTTTTAAAGGTTTTATTATTATTACTGCTATTATTATTACCCCTGTCTGAAGGAAGCCAAACAGACTTGAGGTACTTTTACTTTACTGGAGTATTTCAAATTGTCTATATTTTTACTTCTACTCCACTATATCTCAGAGGCAAATATTGTACTTTTACTCCTTTTACTCCACTACAATTATTTGAAAACTTTAGTTACTAGTTACTTTGCAGTTATAAATTATTACATTTTAAAACATACATTAACCACTTTAGCCCTATGTTATACCTTGGCTATTAGAAAATAGCCGATCTACAAGCTCACAACGCGTCGCGCGTTGTGAGCTTGTAGATCTGCTATTTTCAAACATTTTTTTACTTTAACTTTTGGCACTTTAAGTACATTTTGCTACCAATACTTTTGTACTTTTACTCAAGTCAATTTTGAATTTCTGACTTTTACTTGTAACAACAGAGTACTTCTACATTGCAGTATTGATACTTCTACTTAAGTTAAACATTTGAGTACTTTTTCCACCACTGTCGTTCAGATCCTACAGGAGCTGGAGTACGGTGCGTCGGTGGACTGGTGGGCTCTCGGCGTGCTCATGTACGAGATGATGGCGGGCCAGCCGCCGTTTGAGGCCGACAACGAGGACGACCTGTTCGAGTCCATCCTTCACGACGACGTCCTCTACCCCGTCTGGCTGAGCAAGGAGGCCGTGTCCATCCTGAGGAATGTATGTACCATCTGCTGGGTTGCCAGATCTGCTTATTATAATTTCTCCGCAAGATTGTATTTGAAAATAGCCGATCTACTGCAGATCTACAAGCTTGTAGATCTGCAGTGTTTCTACATCAAGTTACCGTGGCCGGAGGAACTATTTATTTGAATCCATTCAAACCGGGAACGCATCTGTGTAACCACTTTGTCCATATGTTATACTTTGGCTATTAAAAAATAGCAGATATACAAGTTCATAGCGTGACACAGAGTGCCGTGCTATGAACTTGTAGATGTGCTATTTTAGAAAATGTGTGCAAATCTTTGAATAATTATATATTTTTTAAAGCAAACATTTTTAACTCAAATCTTTGCTTCTGGGGGGTCCCTGGGACAAAATATTTTGAGATGGGGGTCCGCGGCCAAATACATATCATTTTGGGGGTCCTTGACATGAAAAAGTTTGAGAACCACTGATATAGCAACATAAGTTTTTTCAAAAAACTGTTAGAATTTGTAGAATATATATTCAAAGATTTGCAAAAAAAAAATCACGATTGTTCAAAAATAGCAGATCTGCAAGCTCATAGTGCGGCACTCTGTGCCACGTTAAGAGCTTGTACATCTGCTATTTTTGAATAGCCAAAGAAATCTAAAATGACAGAGATGCGTTCCCAACTGTTGTGAATGGGTTAACAGCATTTAACATTCAAATGCAGCAAATGAGACTCTGCGCATGAGTGTTGACCTGTCTGCCTGTATTCCTCTGTGTTCACATACCACCTACAGTGCTATTTACACAGCTCTACTATTAGCTCAATGGTGCTCTTCACACAGCCCTCTGACGCCGTGGTTGTCACATTTGCTCGCTTGCTTGTTTATCACAACCCCTGAAACTGATTAACTTGTTTATCCCGCGCCAGAACTGATTAGCAGACGTGCAGGGCAGGCCAGGCCACTGTGTGGGCTTCTGTTAACACGTT
>NC_137617.1:40269800-40359438 GCF_963280865.1 Gymnoscopelus braueri
GGGGGTTGGGGGGTTAGGGCTGTTTTCTCTTGCTCACACACTATCTAAACTCTGTGCCAAATGTAGTGTAACAGCCGGGCCGTCCCGTCTGCTCTGGTCTGATTCCATTAAACACTGAGCTGTCTACAATACATCACCCCGCCGCCTGCTGTGTCTTCATGTCTGGAACACCTGCACTTTACATTCATCTTATATACACTATATAATACGTGTGTGTGTGTGTGTGTGTGTGTGTGTGTGTGTGTGTGTGTGTGTGTGTGTGTGTGTGTGTGTGTGTGTGTGTGTGTGTGTGTGTTTATGTATTCACCTGTTTCCTAGGCTGTGTGTTTTCCACTTCCTGTCGATCATTGGATATCATTGGTCATCTGACCAGTTTCATTGGATTTCATTGGATCAAATCGACAGGAAGTGGAAAACACACAGCCTAGGAAACAGGTGAATACGTATATATATATATATCATCGCTATATACATAATATACACCTCTTATCTCCATATTTAAACGTTTTTGTGTTTTTTTGTAAATTAACGCCCTACTTGATCATACTACAGCGTCACACAAAAGCATCACAAGTAGCAGATCCACAAGCTCAAAATGCAGCGCGTTTTGAGCTTGTAGATCTGCTACTTTTGCTATTTTTGAATTTGAATCCTGAAAAGTAACAGTTTTGGACATATTTCCACCGACAGAGATGATATATATATTTAAACATATATTTCAAAGCAGTGCGTCCAGTCTGGTCAAGCATCTATACAAATTGACCAAAATCATCATGACATCACCACAGCCAAAACATTTATTTCCGGGTAGATAACGCCTGCACCATTGCATTGGAGCAGTATTTAATTCATTAACCTTATTATTTCTGGAAGAGCACACACACACACACACACACACATATATATATATATATATATATATATATATATATATATATATATATATATATATATATATATATATATATATATATATATATATATATATATATATATATATATATATATATATATATATATATATACAGTGGTGGAAAGTAACTAAGTACATTTACTTAAGTACTGTACTTAAGTACAATTTTGAGGTATTTGTACTTTACTTTATTTCTAATTTCCAATTCTTTTACTTCTACTCCACTACATCTCAGAGGCAAATATTGTACTTTTACTCCACTACAATTATTTGAAAACTTACTTACTAGTTACTAGTTACTTTTCAGATATAAATTATAATATTATAAAACCTACATTAACCACTTTAGCCCTATTTTATACCTAGGCTATTTGAAAATAGCCGATCTACAAGCTCACAACGCGTCGCATCGCGACGCGTTGTGAGTTTGTAGATCTGCTATTTTCAAACGATTTAGTACTTTTACTTTTGGTACTTTAAGTACATTTTGATACAAATACTTTTGTACTTTTACTCAAGTAAATTTTGAATTCGGGACTTTTACTTATAACAGAGTACTTCTACATTAATGTGAGTACTTTTTCCACCGCTGTGTGTATATGTATATATATATATATATATATATATATATATACATACATACACACACATATATATCCACTAAACTATGTTCTATACTATGTACAGACTGTTACAGTAGGTATACATACATCAAAAGATATATCTTAAAATGTCCCTGCAGTCAGATAGGGGTGAGACTCTCACCCCTATCTGATCTCTCACCGTGAGAGAGATCAGAAAGTGCGTGTGTTATATATGCTATGTGTTGCAACACATAGCATATAACACACGCGCCTTCTGATTTCTTCACGATGTCTTTCTTGAGAGTGACGTTTCTCCCGGCCAGCTGACCTATCACAGTGCTGGGTTACTGATGGAGGCCTGGTGCGTGCGTCTGTGCTCTGCGCGTCAAGGAGCTGGCAGAGCATGAGGAGAGAAAAGAGTTGTTTAGAGTCTCTCTGATTCAAGATCATTACCTTCATTCACCAGGATACTAGTCTACCCAGTCTAACTGTCTACCGCTGGAGGAGTGCTGCTGTTCCGCGGCGAACATCGGGTTGTTTCCTTGCGACACCTGCTGTCTGTCTGCTGGTCATCAGATTCACACCTGTCTGTCTGTGCAGGCGCGCCTGAGAGAGTTTTATACTGAATTAAGTTGTGCACTGTCTATCACTATGACAGCAGACAATGGATGTAGTAAAAGAACAGCAGACAAGGAGAAACAAAGGTATGGCAATACTGCAATAGTATGATTTATATGATACATTTATTTAAATCAGAGGTTAAAATATTTCGGGGAGGAAAGGAAAGGAAAGTTGATGTCCCTCCCGACACGTGTGTCCTCCTCTCGCAGTGGTGGAAAAAGTAGGCTATACTCACATTTTTTACTTTAAAATAAAAGTATCAATACTGCAGTGTAGAAATAGCCTACTGTTACAAGTAAAAGTACAAAGTTATTGGCATCAAAATGTAATAATAATCAAAATCTACAAAGTAAGTTTTCATATAATTGTATTGGAGTAAAAGTACGATATTTTCCTCTGAGATGTGTAGTGGGGTAGAAGTAAAAGTAAATACTTTTAAATACTGAAGAAAGTAGCCTAAAAATACCTCAAAATTGTACTCAAGTACTACAGTACTTGAGTACATGTACTTAGTTACTTTACACCACTGTTCATATGTCACTTTATTATTTTCCAACTTACGTCGTGGAATATATAGGGTTACATGTAATACCTAAATTAGATATTGAATCACTGAATTTAATTCATAATGTAGGCTAATTACTCCATTTCTGTCTGCTTTATGGACACTTTCTAAGTGTCTTTATTATTAGCAGTACTAGCCTAATATTAAGCTACATAGTAGCTTATTATAGTAGAATTGGCTATCAAACAATCATTTATTTTATGATGATGATGATGATAATAGATATGGCTGCAAGTCTAATAGGAAGCATTACTATACAAATATAGAACATGTGTGTTTTTTTTCTTGGTTTCTGTCTGTCTGTCTCTGTCTGTTTTTGTGTGTTGTGGGTTGTGTGTGTTTTTAGTCTTCCACTCCCTCCTGCTGTGACTGACTGACAGTGTGTGTGTGAGTTATTGTTGTCCTATAGTCTAGTCTTAAAGATAAAGAAAACTTTACTGTCCATTAAATTCAACATAAAATGGAGATTTGCCTTTGGCACACATGGCAGCCAGTAGCCTATACAAACAATAGAAACATAACTAATACATAGAATACACAAATGCAATAAAAACAGTGATCATGGGCTGTCTTGTCCTACTGTATATTTTTCTCTTGTCTCATTCCTTTCTCTTTTCTCGGACTGCGCTCCGGCCTCCGGGAAAGTGTAATAACTGGATGGGGGGCATACTACAAATTCCGTACCTATATGAACCTATGCAGTGATGGAAGAAGTATACTCACATGTTTTACATAAGTAAAAGTATCAATACTGCAATGTAGAAATACTCTGTAAAGTAAATAGTAAGTAAAATTCCAGTATTCAAAATGCACTTGAGTAAAAGAACAAAAGTATTGGCATCAAAATATACTTAAAGTACCAAAAGTAAAAGTACTCATTGTGCAGAATGTCCCATTTCACAAGTTCAAAATGTATACAAATCTTTTGAAAATAGGTGATCTACAAGCTCACAATGCGCTTGTGGATCGCCTATTTTCAAATGGCCTGAAATATATATGGGGCTGAAGTGGTTAATGTGTTTTGTGATAATAATCTAAATCTGCAAAGTAACTAGTAACTAAATCTGTCAAATAATTGTAGTGGAGTAAAAAGTACAATATTTGCCTGTATGTGGAGTAAAAGTAAAAGTATTGAAAAATTTGGAAATACTGAAGAAAGTAAAAAAAATACCTTGAAATTGTACTTATACTGTAAGTGCAGTACTTGAGTACATGTACTTATTTAATTTCCACCACTGAACCTATATGAACCTATCTCTTTCCAATGCAGGGCTGTGAGTCGTGAAGCAGCGAGGATAAGGCGTAAAGCAGAGTCTGACGTGTTAGACGACCTGTCCCGTCTCCTGCCTCTCCCATTGGCTGTCCGGGCTCACCTGGACAAACCCTCCATCATCCGCCTCACCATCAGCTACATGCAAACACGCTCACTGCTCTCAGGTAGGCTCGCAGGTAGGCCTGTCAATGGCCCCCAAATTATTAGGGGCACCTTGACATGAACATGTTTGATGAATTTGGGCCAAATTCATACACATTAAATACTTTCAACCTGCTATCCCTATTTTGGGAATGTAAATATAGGCAAATACACCCCCCCTCCCATCGGAACTTTCCATAGTAATTAGGCCAATTAACTATTCGTCGTATGACGAACTATAAGTGGTTAAACCACAGACCCTCATTTGAATATATTTTGTGCCAGGGACCCCTATAAGAGAAGGCTTTAGTTCTTAAATTATATTTAGTACAGAATTCTACAACTGTCTATGTACCAGTATTAATTTAGTTGATTAAGACTAAGATTTTTATATTTAGTCGACTAAGACTAGCTAAGACTACACAATTCCAGATGACTAAAATAGGACTAAAACAAAAGGGTGTGTTATTCAAAAGACTAAGACTAAGACTAAATCAGAATTTGCTGTCAAAATTTACACTGCGTGGAGAAATAACAGTGGAGATATAGTGAACATCTGGATATAGTACATTGACTACTTTCTGTCATTGGGCTGCCTTGTATTTTTATTTATTTTTAGTTTATTTATTTATTTTTTGTTTCTTTTATTTCTACATTGCCGTATTGATACTTTTACTAACCTATACGTTGTTATACCTTTCAATCCGGGAGCCACCTCTGTGTCTCATTAGTTAGTTTTTCATAAATTTTTTGAGTAAGAATTTGAACGTTTTCAGAAAACTGAGGTTTTAGAAGACGTTTTTCAAATCGGCCTCAGGTCTAAATGGGTTACTGTAGGTAAAAAATGTGAATAATTTTTCCACCACTGGTTCCAGGTATCGGTGGAACACTGACACAGACACAAGACCACGCTGCAAAACACAGACCTCTGCTGGGGAGAGGGGAGGAAGGAGACAACCTGCAAGAAAGGTGGGAGGAGGAGGAGGAGGAGGAGGAGGAGGAGGAGGAGGAGGCAAAGGCGAAGAAGAGACGAGTAGAAGAGCAGGAGGAGAAGGAGGAGGCGAGAGGCCTGTGGGAGAGGGAGGAGACAGACATTTACCTGAGGGTGCTGGAAGGCTTTGTCCTGGCTGTGTCCCCTGATGGAGACATGATCTGCATGTCTGCCAACGTCACCAAGTACCTGGGGCTGACTCAAGTACGCACACGCACGCACGCACGCACGCACGCACGCACGCACGCACGCACGCACGCACGCACGCACGCACGCACGCACGCACGCACGCACGCACGCACGCACGCACGCACGCACACACACACACACACACAGTGGTGGAAAAATTATTCACATGTTTTACGTAAGTAAAAGTATCAATGCTCCAATGTAGAAATGTAAAATGTAAAAGTCCAGAATTCAAAGTTTTCTTGATTAAAAGTACAAAAAGTATTGGTATCAAAATGTACTTGAAGTACCAAAAGTAGAAAGTATACTCATTATGCAGAATGTCCCATTTCACAAGTTTTGAAATGTGTAAAATGTATACGATTATTTTGAAAATAGCAGATCTACAAGCTCACAACGCGCTTGTAGATCGGCTATTTTCAAATAGTCAAAGTAGTGGTTGAAGTGGTTAATGTATGTCTTGTAATAAATAATCAAAATCGACAAAGTAACTAGTAACTAAATAATTGTAGTGGTGTAAAAGCACAATATTGTTGTCTGAGATGTAGTGGAGTAGAAGTATAGAAAACTGGAAATACAAAAAAATAATACCTTAGGTGCAGTACTTGAGTAAATGTACTTAGTTACTTTACACCACTGCACACTCACACACACACACATACAGACAGGCATGCACACACACACACGCACACGCACACACACACACACACACACACACACACACACACACACACACACACACACACACACACACACACACACACACACACACACACACACGTTTGAATTATTTAGCTGACACTATCCTACTCTAAATCTACTGCCAAATCTCTGTCCGGCTTATGTCGTTCACACATCTCGAGAACTGTCCGAATGACCGACTTCACCAGACGCATGTACATATAAATAATTTATACACTCCATATGTTCCTACACAGGCTGAGTTGATGGGGCACAATATCTATGAGTTCACCCACCCCTGTGACCATGACGAGATCAAAACCAACCTCCGTCTGACGGCTGGTCAGTGTGCTGGTGAGTTTTTCCTGTTGTGTGTGAGGGTCCATGTCTCGGCCCCATACTGCAGAACTGTATTTGATGACTATATTCTCAGTATAACTCCTGCGTGGGATGTGAACTAACAGTGTGTGGATTGTTGAATCAATGCAGTGTGGGGGCGTTGAGCAGTGGGAAAGTAACCGGAAGCCTTACTTGAGTACAGATATCTTAGCAGAAAATGACTCTGGTAAAAGTGAAAGCCCATTAGAATACATACCACTCCAGTAAAAGTCCTATGATAACCGACATGGTGAGAGAGTCTTGCCACTCATGGCCACTTCGGTGGTTGTTCTGTAACTAAGTTTGGTCCTGTGATAGAGAACTGTGGGGAGAACTCTGTCTGGGTTTTGAATTTGGAATAGGACGGGCTCTTTTACCATCCAATTTGTTTTCCGAGCCCTCTCAAAGGTCACCCATATATGTCTTAAAACTGTGCTCCAGGTGAGGCTCGAACTCACAACCTCGGCATTGCTCAGCAGGCTACTGTCTTATAAGTACCGCGCGCTAACCGATTGCGCCACTGGAGCTTCGGCTATGAATAGGAACTGAATATTTTAATACTGTACTTTAAATGCTGTTATACTACTCCTGTATAATACTATCTGATTTTAACTGTAGCTAACCCCTTAAACCCTCTATATACTTAGCTGATCGGGGTCCCCCAGGGCTTTATATTTGTTCCACGTCTTTTCCCCTCTACACACATCTCTTCGTTGTGATCGCAAGCTCACAACGCTTTGCGTAGCAGCATGTTGTGAGCTTGTAGATCCGTTAGTTGTTTACAGAACGTTATCGTTCATCAGCGTGGATGTTCACATCATTATCATTATAGTTATCTTTATATAGTTATCTTTAATGTTATATAATGTTATGCAGGTTGTTATGCAGGCTGTAATGTTATGCAGGTTGAAAGTGGAGTTGATATTTTACAGGAGGAACTGGCATTTTTTTAATAATGGGATTGTCTGTGTGGGTAAAGTGAATGTGAAACCTTCCTTTTCATTCAGTAATGTTGAGCTGCCCTTGAGCAAAGGCACTGCTCCAGAGGAGATGCTCAAACAAAGAGCAACAGAAGCCGACTCTGTACTGTTGCGAGTGTGCATGTGAAGTGTGCATGTGAGTGCGTGCGAGAAGTGTGCATGTGAAGTTTGCGCGTGAAGTGTGCATGTGAATTTGCATGTGAGTGCGCTCGTGAAGTGTGCATGTGAAGTGTGCATACATGCGAGTGCGTGCGTGAAGTGTGCATGTGAGTGTGCATGTGAGTGTACATGTGAGCGTGAAGGCGGCTGTTGACGACTTAACCACTTAAACCCCAGCATCTGTATTGTGGGTAAAGCTTTTGTTGAAAATAGCAGATCTACAATTAAGCTCGCAACGGGACACCGCGTTGTGAGCTTGCAAAAGCTTCCCACAATAACAGGAAACAGACAATATACTAGTATAGAGCCCTGAGGGACTCCACTCAACCATATAGGGATTTAAGTGCCTGATTTTAACAGCCCTGTTATATACTCTGTCATGCGACAGTGTCACATGAAAATAGCCAATCTACCTACAATCAATTGTAGATCTGCTGCTTTTGCTATTCTAATCTACTCTTTTACGTGTTTTATTTTCTTTTTCTAAATGTTTTGACAATAATGACATGGCCAAAATAGGAGACGCCAGGTTGAAAGTGGTTGTAAAGACCATCAGGGCTCAGCTGTTATAAAATGCACTCCACTCCCCTTCTTATATTTAGTGTAAAAATTACAGATTGTTGTTGAACCAAATCTACCTCCCTGTTGGGTTTATAGGAGATCACTGTGTGGGGTCTGAGAGGACCTTCATCATGAGGATGAAGAGTACCATCACACACAGAGGAAGAGCCACCAACCTCAAGTCAGCAACTTGGAAGGTGAGACTGTCACCGTTCTGCTGGTCCTTCAGTTAAATCGATCGACAGACAGACAGACAGACAGACAGACAGACAGACAGACAGACAGACAGACAGACAGACAGACAGACAGACAGACAGACAGACAGACAGACAGACAGACAGACAGACAGACAGACAGACAGACAGACAGACAGACAGACAGACAGACAGACAGACAGACAGACAGACACACACACACAGGCCTTTCCTCTTTGTTCGGTTATCAAGTGTATCAAGCTCATTTTAATTTACTGTTGATTATCTCTTAACTTTCTTGTAAGCTTACTTGTGTAGTTCTTTAGAATTACATTGTTTATTATTACTTGACAGTCCTTTTCCAAACCATCACTCCTGGGACTATTTCTCGGCACTTCCCTTGTTTGCGGGCTTCCCTAATTCTGCAAACTGTGACCTTTGTCGACTGCCGACTCCACCCCTGACACACACACACACACACACACACTCACACACCTGCAGTCACCAATTCAGCATCATTTACTAAGAAGTGACACTAAAAACCAAAACCCTGTCACTTCCTGAATGTCACGCCTGAAACGGTACCCTGTAAATGACACTGTTTGTTTGTTTGTTCGCTGCTGCTGTTGCGTTGTCATTCAGGTGGTTCACACTGTCACTGTGTCCCAATGCCTGTGGTTCTCAACCTGTGGGCTTGGGCCCACTGGTGGGACCGTGAGGATATTGTAAGCGGGCCCCCAATAATTGACAAAACACAAATATATACTGTATATACTTTTTGAAAATATTTGTATTGTAGATAATGATGCATATAATCAGTTTGACCCATCCAAGCCATCTTATTTTTCCTTTTAACTTGTAATTGACACTTCTGTAGCGGCATAAAGACAAAACAATCTAACAAACAAACATAGAAAACCAAAGAACAAAACTCTAATATTTTAATGATAAAATAAAAGAATGGTGTAAAAAATCATGGTGTTTTCTACATCATACAGTATAATGATCGTATTCTTGCTCTGAAAATGCACGAGGCCCACCCATCTGACCACTAAAGTGTTAAGTGGTAAGATGGGTGGGCCGCGAACAATTCTCGAGATTTTCAACTGGGCCCCGATCCAGAGAAGGTTGAGAGCCACTGTCCTGATATGCGATAGTGATGGGTCGTTCATGATGATCGATTCGTTCATAAGAACTAGTTCTTTGAACGTGAACGAATCATTTGAACGAATCATTGCCGAAATCGTTCGTTCACTGAAATGAAACGTGAACGTTTTTTTCCCACCACTATTAATGGGATGTGTTGTCCATGCAGGTGTTTCTCTGCCGGGGCCGTGTGAAAGTGTGCATGGCACCCTGCCCCGCCCCCTCCTGCCTGTTGGTCACATGCCAGTCTCTGCCAGTGTCTCACACCCTGCTGGGCACGCACACCTTCACCAGCCAGCACAGCATGGACATGAGGTTCACCCACTGTGACCAGAGGTGATGTGGTGTCACACACACACGCACACACACACACGCACACACGCACGCACACACACACACGCACACACACACACACACACACACACACACAGGTGGAGTAACACGGTGATTATGTGTTAATGTGTGTTGCAGGGTGACAGCTCTGCTAGGTTACAGCCCCGGAGAGCTGCAGGGTCGCTCAGTGTATGAACTCTGTCACGCACTAGACACGACCTGTCTGACCAAGAACCATTTGAACTGTGAGTACCGAGTGCACGCGTATAACGGATATGCACCGCGCACGCACGCACACGCACGCATACACACACACACACACACACACACACACACACACACACACACACACACACACACACACACACACACACACACACACACACACGCACGCACACACACACACACACACACACACACACACACACACACACACACACACACACAGTATACAGTTCTGTGTACCGTAAGTGTATACCACACAATTCCCACACATGCTCAAAACACCAGAACAGACAGACTCTCATACCACATGTCTCTTAGCAGAGCGCTCTTTCTCTTTCTCTCTCTCCTTTTTCTCTGTCTTTGCCTATCTCTCTATCTCTACTCCCTCTATCTCTATCTCTATCACTATTTCTACAAGGTCACTGCCCGACAGTGACGATATGTTATGTGTTTTTATTAACGGTTTCTCTCTCTCTCTCTCTCTCTCTCTGTCTCTCTCTCTCCTCAGTGTGTTCTAAGAATCAGTCAGTGACAGGTGTGTACAGGATGCTGGTGAAGGGCGGAGGCTACGTCTGGGTGGAGAGTCACAGCGCCGTTCTCCCCAGGGTGCGTGCATCCAGGACCACCCTCGGCCCCGCTCCGCCTCTCTGCATCCTCTGTGTTACCTACGTCCTCAGGTAATTCTTTTTAAAGAAGTGGTGCCATGGTTTTGTACTTTTTCTGTTTTTCATGTGTCTATGAGGTTGATAGAACTTCATTAAGTCCCCTGGTGGTGTTTTTATGGTGTTTTATGTCTTCTCTGACTATTTTGAGTTTTTACCTGGAGTCTGAAACCTTGAGGGTCAAACGTGCCAATAGAAAAACAGCGCTTTAGTGACATAGTAAAAATATACCCTCCCCCTCATTATCATAACACAACAGGTGTGGGCATGAGGAGGAGGAGGGACTAGGACAGGTGGGTGGTGCTAAGGTGGTGGAGGAGGTGCTAAGGTGAGAACCAGGTATACTTAATTAACTGGAGGCGTGTCCACATAAAAACATAATTTTAACAATTTCTGTACACTTTTTTGAAAACAATCTTCCTCCTAGTATAACCATAATACCTGATGATTATGTTTTAGGGGGGGGAAAAATCACTGAAAATCACGGCACCCCCTCTTTAACTAAACTATTCACGCTGGTTATTATCTGTCTGTGTGTGGTATGGTTACCATTGCCGCTGCCATAGCTGTCTGTCTGCATCTACCGCGAGGGTCCCATGTACGTCATCACACCCTGTGTGCCAGTGAGGTACTGACGGCTGCCAGGGGAATTCTGCAGTACAGGTCTGTGGTCCTATAGGACTCACAATGACCCCTATAGTCGCACCATCTAGTGAATAAATGCTATTTTTAAATAGATTATAACTGACTCCCTCCCTACTGGTATGCAAGTTGGCGTCGACAGCCCACTTTTGGATCCAAATCTCTTTGGCTATTTTCACAGATTTTTTCCCTATTATGACATATGCCCATAATAGGGACCAGCTCAGTGGCCTTGTGATTAGAGCGTCCATCCTGAGATTGGGAGGTTGGGCCTCAATTCAGGGTCATTACCACAGACTATAAAAATGGGACCCCATGCCTTGGCACTCAGCATCAAGGGTTGGATTGGGGGTATGTCCCTGCGACATACTAGTGTCATGTCCAGGGGTGTAACTTGTAGATCATGGCTGGGAGATGTACTTTTACATCAAGCCGCCTCACGCTACAGAAACAGGAGATAGGCTCCTGACCTATCGGCCACATGGCTCGGCAAGGCTACTTACGACAGGCTAATAGGGACGCTATAATCCTCGTGGATAAGCGCTGACATGACTCATGAAGCTCGATTGGGGAATTTGTATTAGAGCGCTGATGCATCTTTGACTGTCACCAGACTGAGGAGTTTGCCGAGGCGTTATGTAGCAACAGCCTGGAAATGGACCATGCCAGTGTGTAGTAATCAAAACCGGCTCATTTGATTATAGCCATCAGCAGTTTGTTGTTCTTTCGTCCATGTTGGACGCAGCCCAGCCTGCCACACTGGAGTCGACTGAGCGTTGCCACTGGGCTGAAACGTTTCTTTCAATTACGCTACGTCTGGAAATCAGACAATTCATCAACGGCAAATTTAAAATAGACTCACAAGTACAGTGTATCACTTCCTGTTTAGTTCTAGACCTGGCTGAAATCAATAGCTTAAGACGACCGTTATCCGTCATGTTCTCTGTGTTGTGACCAAATACTATGACAGAATTCTTGACTTCCAGCATTGGGAGCACAAACACACACATGCACACACAGACAGAAGGTAATCTGGTTTACACAATTTGTCCAATACGGATCACAACCTTAAATGTGTTTGACGTCCCTGCACTAAAGAGTCTAGTCTGTACATGCACATTTGGAGAAGACACTTTTAGGTGTCTTTATTACTACTATTATTAGTAGTAGTGGTCAGTTTCCTTTTATAATGTGTCATAATGCTCTTAATATTTTGTGTAAAGCACTTTGAATTGCCTTGTTGTTGAAATGTAGTATTAGCCGTTATTTTATGATAATGATGATGATTAGTATTATCATATGAATTGTCACTGTTAGGCAGAAACATTGTACTGTATGCCCAAAACTGTTACTTTTCAGGAAATGGAGAAAAGCAACCTCTGTTCCAATGGATCCAATACAAAGAACAAATCTTCAAAACTCAGGCTCACAGCATGTCGCATTGTAACGGGCTTTAAGCTTGTAGATATAATGTTGTATATATACTGTATATAATATAATAACATAAAAATACAATATATAATATGGAGATACAAGGCTTCTGCCCGACAGTGACAATTATGTTATGTGTATTTTTTACCTCATGTAATTCCTTGGTCTCTCTCTCTGTCTCTCTGTCTCTCTGTCTCTCTGTCTCTCTCTCTCTCTCTGTTATAGTGGAGTGGAGGAGCCGTCCTTACAGTTGTCGTTGGACCAGACTGTTTGTAGACGTGTGAACTCAAAATATTCTATTTAAGACCCATATGTTCTATCTCTCTATGATTATTTTTTATTTTTTCCACTAGCATACATTATTAAAATAATTATTCTACTTTTTGCCCTTTTGCATTTTTATGTCATGTTCAGTTTGTTATGGCAGCATTACACACAACGTAATCTATCTACAGTATGCTAAAGGGACTTTCACACTGTTAACATACTGCACAGTCAACATTTTCCTGATGTTTGCAGAAAAACTAAATATACAGTGTGTCTGTGGGTTCTATAAATATTGAACCAATGAAAGTATTAACAACAGCAGGTAACTATAATAATATCTACATTGGATCCATTTGAACACAGTTTTCCCATTTCCTGAAAAGTATACAGTAAGCCATGATACATTTTAAGATGAATATAAAACAAAACCATGAAACCACTCTTCTGCATGCCAAAACGAGGTTGGTGAGACGAGCTACTGTATATAAAAAAAAGTATGTGTCAGTTATTCAAAAATATTTCACAGCAGCCAGAGATGGCTCAACATTACAGAAGAAACAGGTTGTTGTCTCATCTGTGGCTGAAAGACAGTTAAGTTAGTGTACGGAGGGTATGTGTGTGTGTGTGTGTGTGTGTGTGTGTGTGTGTTCAACCTATTCCTGACCCCTTTGGTCCTGACCTCACTTCCTGCTGGGGTTTCCTGCTGGGTCACCTGACGCGTGGGGAGACATGGTGTGATCGCCAAACATGGATACAAACACACACACACACACACACACACACACACACACACACACACACACACACACACACACACACACACACGCACACACACACACACACACACACACACACACACACACACACACACACACACACACACACACACACACACACACACACACACACACACACACACACACACACTCACACACACCGTGGGTAATGAGGTGATGTGAGCAGACACCAACGAGCCAAGACCACAGCTTCCTGAATAGACACTCGATAGGAACGTTTCTCGTGGGAACTTTGTCAACTTTTTACCTCTCAGCCTCATCTTCTCCTTTCACTTTCTCTCTCGCTGTCTATGTCTGTGTCTCTCTCACTGTCTGTCTGTTTGTCGCTCTCTCTCGTGCGCGTGTGAGAGAGAGAGAGAGAGAGAGAGAGAGAGAGAGAGAGAGAGAGAGAGAGAGAGAGAGAGAGAGACACACGCACGCACACGCACACGCACACACACAGACAGACACAGGTTGGACACAGGTTGTTTGTCCAACCTAACCCTAACTTTAACCACCACGCCTATACTATAGCCCTAAGTTAGGGCTAGGCGTTAGGCTGGAGTATTTCCAATTTTCAATACTTTTACTTCTACTCCACTACATCTCAGAGGCAAATATTGTACTTTTACTCCACTACAATTATTTGAAAACTTTAGTTACTAGTTACTTTGCAGATATAAATGATTATATTATAAAACACACATCAACCACTTTAGCCCTATTTTATACATGGGCTATTTGAAAATAGCCAATCTAAATGCTCACAATGCGTCGCATTGTTACGTGTTATGAGCTTGTAGATCTGCTATTTTCAAACATTTTAGTACTTTTACTTTTGGTACTTTAAGTACATTTTGATGCCAATACTTTCGTAGTTTTAAATCAAGTAACATTTTGAACACAGGCCTTTTACTTGTAACAGAGTATTTTTTATAGTGTCGTATTGCTACTTTTACTTAAGTAAAATATCTGAGTACTTCTCTTCCACCACCTGGTGTGTGTGTGTGTGTGTGTGTGTGTGTGTGTGTGTGTGTGTGTGTGTGTGTGTGTGTGTGTGTGTGTGTGTGTGTGTGTGTGTGTGTGTGTGTGTGTGTGTGTGTGTGTGTGTGTGTGTGTGTGTGTGTGTGTGTGTGTGTGTGTGTGTGTGTGTCTGAATCTTTTGTTACTTGTGACCCTGATTATAGAAATTGAGTCACCATAACAAGATTAAAGATTTTTATTGATACATCCCAGCAAGAAAAATATGTAATAGAAAGAAAGCAGTAGAATAGCATTGATAATTTCCATCCTGAAAATTGTCCCCACAAGTTCAACGTTGACTAGTATTAATGTGGTGTAAAGTAACTAAGTACATTTGCTCAAGTACTGTACTTAAGTAAAATGTTGAGGTATTTTTACTCTACTGGAGCATTTCCAATTTTCAGTACTTTTACCTCTACTTTAACTCCACTACAATTATTTGAAAACTTTAGTTCCTTGTTACTTTGCAGATTTTGATTATTATTACAAAACATACATTAACTACTTCAACCCTATTTAAACTTTGGCTATTTTCAAAAGATTTTTATACATTTTAGACATATAATAACTTGTGAAACAGGACATTCTGCATAATGAGTACTTTAACTTTTGGTACTTTAAGTATATTTTAATGGTATAATAATTTTGTACTTTTTCTTTTACTTTAGTAAAAAATGTGAGTACTCTTTCCACCACTGATTGTGATACATAGACCACATGCAGACGCACACATGCACGCACACGTTGGTTTTGCAAACTTTTGGGGTCATTACGTTAAATTATTCACTCACTCTGCTTTTTCTGTTGAAGCAATACAAAAATTTAACTCAATACCATTAATATTAGAAAATCTACCGGCCTCACCCTTTTCAAGATAATCTTGAAACATTGGCTTAAAACCACATAATCACGCAGTCACCAATTATAGCTTTTTTTTGGTGTATTGTTCTTAAATATTGATGGAACTATCTTTTTATAGTGTATTCCTCTCACTGTCATATTGTTTATACTAATAATAATAATAATAATAATAATAATAATAATAATAATAATAATAACTAGAAAATGTGCTCCTCGGAGCACAAGTCTCCGCCAGCAGACCCGTGCTATTTTAATAGCACGGGTCGTCTTGGTAGAACGGGTCGTCTTGGTAGAATGCGCGTGGTTTTTGATGAGTATGAGTATGCTTTCTTAGCTTTGGCCTTCTGCGCCTTTGCTTGACCAACGTTAGGTGTTCTCAGAGGGAAACACACACGCACAGACGGGTGATTTGGACTTACTGAAGGTACTGTTCCAATCAAGTCTGATTGATCCTGTTTTACCTCACTTCAAAAAGTAGGGGCTTTTTGAAGTGACACACCTATTTATAGAATTTTATTTCGTCACGCGTCCCTATAGCCAATCAGAGGCATTGGTGTCAACAAATTGACACGTGTCACGTGGAGCTTGCCCAATGTTAGCTTGGCTAACAATGTTTGCTCACACACGGCGGGACGAAGCGAAAACATATTCTCCACCTTCGGCGGAGACAATAATAATAAGGGTAATAATAAGTGTAATAATAAGTGTAATAATAATAATAATAATAATAATAATAATAATAATAATAATGATAATAATAATAATGTATTTATTGGTATTGCACTTTTCATTCACAAGGAATCTCTGAGTGCTACATAGTTATGTATCAAAAATAGGAATTGAAAAAAACCCAAAAAGTTAACACATCCAAAATGTCAAATGGAGGACAAAGTACTCACATTTCCACTTTTTCATTGGCACACACCAATTGTTTAAGGGTGTGTGCCAATAAAAAAAGTGGTGAGTTCTTTGTAACCTAACCTGACTAACCCTTTTGGGGATTTTTTTTCAATTCCTATATTTGATATGTATACTGGATTTTGGGTCTAGCACTCTACTGAGAAGACCCATTTGATGTGCAACCTTTTCTTATTTTGCTACATAGTTATATTGCAGTTATGTGATCATACCCTCTGCCCAAGGAAAAACAATGCTTGTAGTTAACTTGAATGATGAATTTCTTGTACTGCATACAAGCTGAAGCATTTCACCTCTGAATCATTCCATTCTCTCCCTTGCATCAGTGCGTTCAGGGTGGAGAGACATGTAGGGAAGGCTGCCTGCGCCATCTAGTGGCAGACTGCTGTCAGTGCTCCTGCAGAAGGTGCATTTGCTGTAGCATGTGGAGGCCCTGAGTTGCATGGGAGTGAAGGGGGGGGGGGGTATTGTTTTTCTTTCAACAACTCTTAAATTTGAATTTTTTTGTGACTTTTGGTAAGATTATTGTATCTAGACACAGAAGTTAAATTAATGTTTTTGGTACTGTATGATATAGTAGTTATGAATGTGTACTGTACTGTACTGTGCACACTTTGACTTTGGTTTATGGTAGAAGTATAAGCGTGCAATATACAGAAGAAACGTTCGCATTCACCCACACACTCCTTATTTGTAAGAAGGTTCATTCATCTTGCTCAGTTTTCAGGTCACGTTTTTTCTTTTCTACAGTTTCATTGTGCAATGTCTATGTTATGTGCCTCTGACTCAGAAAAGAGGAACGCAGGCCCAGTGTTTGTTCCATGCACTCTTGAGCCAGCAGATCTGAGTTTGACTGTTAGCCCCCCTCCTAGATCTATTCCAACCATGGTGTAAAGTAACTAAGTACATTTACTCAAGTATACTGTACTTAAGTACAATTTTGACACATTCTGCATAATGAGTACTTTCTACTTTTGGTACTTTAAGTAAATTTTTATACCAATGCCTCTGTCTGTACTTTTACTCAAGTACAATTTGGAATTCCGGACTCTTACTTGTAACAGAGTATTTCTACATTGCAGTATTGATACTTTTACCTAAGTAAAATGTGAGTACTTTTTCCACCACTGATTCCAACCAACACCAGTGTCCTCCTGTTACAACTACACTGTATGGAGAGAGAGAGAGAGAGAGAGAGAGAGAGAGAGAGAGAGAGAGAGAGAGTGAGTATGGAGGAGAACATAGAATGCAAATAAGCACTTCTAGTCTTAGAGTTGATTCAGACCACTGTGATTTTATCTCCACAAAGTTCAAATGTAATTTAGAGCTTGTGCTTTGTGTCATGCGCCAAAAATAGCCAATCTAAGCTCACAAGTTGCATTCACGACTCAACTCGCTGAATATAGCCAATGTACGAGCTCACAATGTGTCGCAGCTGTGCTTCCCTGTGAGCTTGTAGATCATCTATTTTCAGTGCTTGACACTGTCATGCGTTTAAATTGGGCTTAAAACGGTTAAGTCTCTTCGTGGATCTTTGGTCTGAACTAGGCCTTTATACCCTTATACATCGGATTAGCTATAGCTATATTGTTACAGCTCTACTACATGCATATATTTTGTCTGACTGCGTGCAACAACAGCTCAGTTTGTAACACACAGCTAAAGCTTCTGGAACACAGCAGGCCCCGAATTCCACACACTCTGCCAGGGTCACCTTGACAACCACCAACACACAGCCAACCAGGAAGTGTCAGTGGAGCCAACTTTGGACTTTTTCACAATGTTTGTGACTCTGTGACTCTGTGTGTGTGTGTGTGTGTGTGTGTGTGTGTGTGTGTGTGTGTGTGTGTGTGTGTGTGTGTGTGTGTGTCGGTGTTGTAAAGTAACTAAGTACATTTACTCAAGTACTGTACTTAAGTACAATTTTGAGATATTCTTTACTTTACTGGAGTATTTCCAATTTTCAATACTTTTACTTCTACTCCACTACATCTCAGAGGCAAATATTGTACTTTTACTCCACTACAATTATTTGAAAACTTTAGTTACTAGTTACTTTGCAGATATAAATGATTATATTATAAAACACACATTAACCACTTTAGCCCTATTTTATACATGGGCTATTTGAAAATAGCCGATCTACAAGCTCACAATGCGTCGCATTGTTACGTGTTATGAGCTTGTAGATCTGCTATTTTCAAACATTTTAGTACTTTTACTTTTGGTACTTTATGTATATTTTGATGCCAATACTTTTGTACTTTTAAATCAAGTAACATTTTGAACTGTGGTATTGCTACTTTTACTTAAGTAAAATATCTGAGTACTTCTTCCACCACCTGGTGTGTGTGTGTGTGTGTGTGTGTGTGTGTGTGTGTGTGTGTGTGTGTGTGTGTGTGTGTGTGTGTGTGTGTGTGTGTGTGTGTGTGTGTGTGTGTGTGTGTGTGTGTGTGTGTGTGTGTGTGTGTGTGTGTGTGTGTGTGTGTGTCTTATAGCCGTCTAATGTAATGCCACTTTCCAGTGGGCAGGGGAATCAATCACTGGGCATCAAGGATAATTGAATCTGTGTATTAGGGTTGATGGGGCTGACCCGCTGGAAAAGCATAGGAAAAGGAAGGAAAGAAATAGAAAAACAGAGACAGAGACAGAAAGAGAGACCGACAGACCAGATTGAACACGTTTCCAACCCACGACCCTGCTGAGCTGTTTACAACTCATTTCCACCAGGGCAGGCCGGGCACCCATCCACCCCCTCACCCCCCCCCCACCCATGCTCCACCACTCCCCTCTATTCCTCTGTCTAGTACTCCCTTCCCCCAATCTCTCACCGTGGCTGGTGGGTGTTGTCAGGCTGCCAGCCAATAACCGGAGAGAGAGGGACGAACCTCTGACAACACCACACCAACAAATCACTGCACGTCTGTGCACTGCCTGGAAAACATAAAACGCATGTAGAGGAGAGACAGACTGAGAAGACTCTGAGCGAGAGAGAGAGAGTCACACAAGGGTCAAGAAGAGTGGTAGTGCAAAACATACAATCAAAGGCAATCACACCACATGCAGTGTTCTTATTGCTGCTCTGCAATCATCAATTATTCCGATTATCAGCCACTGCTTTGCCTGTGGCCAAAGAACTGCATGGGTGGACAGGGAGATAATAGTGTAAGGCTAGATTTAGACTTGTTTGTGTGCCAGTGAGTGTCGTGCAACGACAATAGCAGGGGGGGGGGGGGTTCAACATGTAATTGTGCCCTCCATCTTGAGACAGCACTGCACCCATGCAGGCCCACGTCGGTGTCCACTCTGAAGTGTTTACTGGGGTTGAGGTATGCCAAGACAGGGGCCCCAATGAATGCTTCCTGCAGCTGGTTGAAGGCTGTACTGCATTGTTCATCGTATAGGAACGTCTGGCCTTTCTGTTTGAGGCGGTGCAGTTTGTCTCTGAACAAACACCCCAAAAACTCCAGTCCTTTAATGATAATAATAATAATAATAATGCGCAAAATGTGTCCAGTGGTGGCAACCATAGCTGGGTCGGTGGCGACTCCTTCTCTGCTGATCACATGACCCAGGAGCACAGTCTAAAGGCAGGAAAGGCATGCACATCCACACCCGAAGCGAAAGAATATGAAAACTAAAAGAGAATGCTCGCACACTGTGGGCTCCAGTTGTAGATTATTTTGTCTGAGGAAGGGTGAGAGCCCGGAACATCACAGCAGCACAAATAAAATCTACAACTGGAGACCACCAGTGTGCGAGCGTTCTCTTTTAGTTTCCAGGAACGCAGTCTGTCATCGCAGCATTGCACTTCCCCAGGTGGAGGCAGAGGCCCTACCTGGCAAATGGCCTCAGACACCTAATAGCAGACTGCTCAGAGCCACTTTGAAGTCCATTGGATGGGTGAGGAGATTGTCGAGGTAATAAATGTTGGCCATGACCCTCTCAAACGCTCAAAAGTGGATGGGGCGTTGCAATCAATGGCCATTGGAGCGTTTCAATGGCGTTACGCCAAATGGCGTAACTTTGAATTGCCGTAGTCCTTGGCCAATGGTGAAAGTGGTGTTGGAACGAGCCACAGTGGACTCTTGTGTGTCAAAGCATTCTGCTGCCTCGCCAACCTTTTATTTGACAATATTGTTTTCCTTTTTCTTTTTCTCCCTATTGTGTCATGATATTGTTATTACTTCATTTACATTTTCTTTGACAATTTCTGGAAAAAAATACATTTTTGAAAGACTATTGGAAAAAAAAAAGTTTTGTATTAAATGTTTAAAAATGGGACATTTACAAGTGACTCATAAAAACGGGTCTGTGATGGTGAGCCGTGACCTTATGTTTGGGAAACCACATCCACATCCCTACCTCTTCATGGTGTCAGATGAAAAGCCTTACACGTCACTCCCATGTGGTCTGGAGCTCTGCAATTCATTTCGAAAGCGTTTCATAGGCTGCAGATAAGATTAGATCAGATTGCTCTGACAGACGGTCATATCACTCAGTGCTGGAGGATGAGCATAATAAAACTCTCCCACAGCAGACAGAAGACCATATTAGATTTAAAGATAAATGAAAACAAAAAACTGTGAGTCATGTTTTTGGAGTTCAAGTTCAGGCGCTTCATCATCATCAGTGTGTCGGTGTGTGTTTAGATGACGCTCAGCGTTCAGACACAATGCCTCACGTGATCTTCATTAATGTGTGAGAAATCCATGATTATCTTTACTGCTTGCTTTCTTATCTAGAGAAAATAACAGGACGGATATAGGCACGGGTGACCTTCTACCCCCCTACACGCACGCATGCACGCACGCACGCATACACGCATGCACACATGCACGCATGCATGCACGCATGCACGCACGCACACACACACACACACACACACACACACACAGAGTTCTAGGAAACATAAAGTAACGGGATGGGGCAATGGAGAGATAAAACTTTATTACTAAAGTCTATTAGTGCATTAGCAATAGAGGAGAAAATGATGGCGTTGTTTCATGTTTTGGAAGATCGTTAGTATTGATCGCTTTGGCCAAGTGACATCAGAGAAAGGCTACCGGGTTGCATATTGTTCAGAACATCCGCATTAATATATGCTGGCACACCTAACGTGTACCCCATGCATGTGCATGTTTGTGTATGTGTACTAACATAACATGATGTAATCTGAACCCTTTTCTTTAATCACACATGGAATTTGCTTTTCACATTGTGAAGTCGCTTCTGTGCTTGTTCGACTGTTTGTGTGTATGAATTTGTACCTGTATTTGCACAAGTGCCAGAGGGGACAACGCTAATCTTATCTTCTGTGCAGAGTCCACAAGTTCAGGCCAATAGGACAGGGCCTTAATGAGGACAAACCTCAAGCTCTTCCTCTATTACTCGTCTTTCTCTCCTTACACTCCTCTTCCTCTGTTATCACCGTCTAAGGTTGCACAGGAAGCCCTTGGCAGCAAGTGACTTTTATTGCTTAATTGCAGGTTTGTACATTATGTTATCAATTTCATCACTTGTAGTCTACAAGTTTCATCACTTGTTTAATTCATCTGATTCCTGCACCATTTTTTTTAGCAAGTGACATCATGTAGTGACTACATGATGTCACTTGCTAAAAAAAATGGGACCTCTGGGACTACATTGTAGTCCCAGAGGTCAAAGTGTCAACAAAAGCTATCAACATAGGCACTAAATGTTTTTATTGAAACCTTTCGATGTGACTAATTACCCAATATCGTGGTGCTGTCATTTATACAAGAGAATCGTTTTGTCAACAAATCAGTCAGTCTAGTTAAACTATAATAAATGTTGTCCTTTGCTACAGGCAGATAGCATGACATGCTTCATCACTTGGCTGAAAACTATAAGACATCTGTCCTCTCTACTTCAGTGTCTCTATAAAACTATAAGACATCTGTCCTCTCTACTTCAGTGTTTCTATAAAACTATAAGACATCTGTCCTCTCTACTTCAGTGTTTCTATAAAACTATAAGACATCTGTCCTCTCTACTTCAGTGTTTCTATAAAACTATAAGACATCTGTCCTCTCTACTTCAGTGTTTCTATAAAACTATAAGACATCTGTCCTCTCTACTTCAGTGTTTCTATAAAACTATAAGACATCTGTCCTCTCTACTTCAGTGTTTCTATAAAACTATAAGACATCTGTCCTCTCTACTTCAGTGTTTCTATAAAACTATAAGACATCTGTCCTCTCTCTACTTCAGTGTTTCTATAAAACTATAAGACATCTGTCCTCTCTACTTCAGTGTTTCTATAAAACTATAAGACATCTGTCCTCTCTACTTCAGTGTTTCTATAAAACTATAAGACATCTGTCCTCTCTCTACTTCAGTGTTTCTATAAAACTATAAGACATCTGTCCTCTCTCTACTTCAGTGTTTCTATAAAACTATAAGACATCTGTCCTCTTTACTTCAGTGTTTCTATAAAACTATAAGACATCTGTCCTCTTTACTTCAGTGTTTCTATAAAACTATAAGACATCTGTCCTCTCTACTTCAGTGTTTCTATAAAACTATAAGACATCTGTCCTCTCTGCTTCAATGTTTCCCAGCCTGGAGTCTGGAGCCTGAAGTCTGGAGGGGGACGCCAAAGATCACAGTCTAAATATTTAAAACATTTTGCACAAAATCATAAATAGTTTTCCTGCCTATTTCTAAATAAGTCCTTGCTTTCATCCACTGTCTCTGCCTGCATGTTCTTAATGTGATACCAGTCCAATTCCATGTTATCCTGTATTTCGTTATGCATTGTTGTGTGTGTGTGTGTGTGTGTGTGTGTGTGTGTGTGTGTGTGTGCGTGCGTGCGTGCGTGCGTGCGTGCGTGCGTGCGTGCGTGCGTGCGTGCGTGCGTGCGTGCGTGCGTGCGTGCGTGCGTGCGTGCGTGCGTGCGTGCGTCTATGCGGTCTATGCGGTCTATGCGGTCTCAGCCAAGGATAAAAAGTTGTGAACCACTGCCTCTATGCTCATGACTGCTGCCTTGCCAAACGTGAGAGGTCACGTTTGTCCCTGTCACAGCTCATTGACAGACACCTGTCCCCGCCTCCTCACCGCCTCCCCCTATCTTCCTCCTTCTCTCTCAACCAGTTTACTACAAGATGACACTCCCTTTTGACCCCTCAGCAGACCTCAAGGAATGACCTGCTGCCCTTGTTTACACACTTACTGTACTTCCAGGTTCATCGAACCTGGAAGTACCAAAGATGCTATTCTAAATGGTCATATAAGGTACACAAATACAAATAGCAATGACCATGTATAGTATCACAGGACAAATTATTTGCTGACACAGAGAATAGCATGGAGGATTCAGCTCAGCTGTTAGATAGACAGCTGTAGCTGAGTTAGATTTAGCACATTCATGTGAAAAGTGGTTGACTAAAGACCCCTGCTGTGAGTTTAAACCTCCTTGGTTCAAATAAAGTTAGATAGTACAGAAATGATAGAAGAACAGGTTGGCATTCTAAAATATCGCGCGCGCACACACACACACACACACACACACACACACACACACACACACACACACACACACACACACACACACACACACACACACACACACACACACACACGCACACACGCACACAGAGCACAGATTGGACAGAGCCTTATCTGTCTTGTCTTATCTGACTGAGGAAATGAGCTTTTTTTCCATTGAAGTAAAATGTGATACCTCTATGGAACAACACTGTGTCGATTTTTGCATTTTTTTCCATTTATTTGATTCAGTCAAGCAGCTCGGTGGCCTTAAGAGCTGCCTTCCTGTTTTGGCTGAAAGCTCAAAACTTCCTCTGGTTGTTCAGTAAACAGCAGGTCAGAGTTCTTCAATCACAAACTCAAAGGGTCTGGCTTGCATGTCAGCACATGGCAGAGTGCTGTACACCTTCCCATATAGGTAGAAAGTAATCCTCACAAAGATATAAAAAGGTCTGCATTCCAGAATACCTTGTAATTGTTTCACATGGCAATTAATAATTTTTTGAATTAATAATTGATACCAACAATTCTCCAACGTTCACTTGCAAAATGTGCAAATGACACATTACCTGGTTTTACCCCTCACATGATTATGGCCAGCCATAATTGGTTAATTAATAACTGTCATAAAATCAAAAAACAACTGTGACAGGCCTATACCAGTTCTACCAACCGGCCTTCTCTTCTCTAGACTACCACCTCTCTCTCTCTGAAATGCTGATAACAGCTACAGAACCCCTTTGATAGGACCACAGAGACAAAGTACAGATCTTGCCACTGTTCATAAGCTAATGAATGACTAGACTGTTGCAGTTTCCATGGCTGACAGTCATTCTGAAATTATTATTTTCTGTCATCATTATTTTTTTGTGTGTACTCTAAGTGTGGCTTCCATTTTGAGACCAATCCCCCCCCCCCCCCCATCAGAATCCTCTGGAGTCTGCAATGTCAGCCCTGATGAAAAAAGGATAGTCATTTTGTATTTGTATTTTAAAACAAAATGCTAGATGCCAAAAGTTAAAAGTAAACAACTTCAAGTGACAATCTCATCTTTTTTCTGTATTCCAATAACTGCATTATAACCCAGCCAAGCACCACCATATAGCCTAAACAGGTCTGTATATGTATGGGTGCATCGGCATCCACTCAAGAATAATATCCGCTTTTCTCAGAGATTCAATTTATTCTCCAGTCAATCAATAGGATACACCTTTATTACATAAATCAGTGGTTCTCAAAGTGGGGTCCGCAGGGAGGGACCCCCAGGGGTCCTTGAGGTGGTTTCAGGGGGTCCCCAGCTAAATTGGTGTTACCAAAATGGAACCAAATGGACCCTTACTTACAGCCAGGTCTGTAACTCTGAGAGTGTACAACATGTGTACACTCTCAGAGTTATGAGGGGCCTGTGGCCAAATGCATACCAAACTGGGGGCGTCGTAGTTTGAGAACCACAGATATGGGAGACTGGGGTCAAAAGTAACACTTTTAGCATTTTCCTTCATAATTCACAGACTACTTGAAATATCCTAGTCATCTTTTGCTATAAGAAACATACATATATATGTGCCCTAATTAATAATACCAGTTATAAGCTTAATAAGGACATGCAATGAGCCAGAGAGTGTTACATTTGCCCCCTGTTACTTTTGCCCCCAGTGCAGTCTATAATACTTAATACTGTCAGTATATCATAATTGTTGGTGAATTCTCGGCAGCGCGCACTTATCTCCGCGGGGCGAGGACGCGCCCTTTAATGACCCTCCTCCTCTTTCCTTCCTCCTCCTCCTCCTCCTCCTCCTCTTCCTCTCACATCAGCAGAAATCCCACCACCAACCACTCTCTGTTTTTAAAGCCACCGTACAACAGGAAGTCAGCGCCACTCAGCCAGAGGACGAGACACAGTGAAGAGCTGCTGTTTATCCCCCCTCTTCTTTCTCTCCTGTTGTCATCCCTTTGTTTAGCCATTCATTTAGTCGCTTTCAACAGTCACCCCCCTCCTCTCTCTCTTTGTTTTTAAACCCACCATGTACCGCTACTTCGGGGAGCTGCTCACCCGCTCGGCGGGGAGCTGCGGGGCGCTGGCCTCCGCCAGCGGCTGCGCGGACGCCGCTCTGCCGGCGGCGTCCTCCGTGCTCCGGGCGCGTCGCTACGGCTCCGCGGCGGACGAGCCCGACAACCCCAACTTCTTCCGCATGGTGGAGGGCTTCTTCGACCGCGGCGCCAGCATCGTGGAGGACCAGCTGATGGAGGACCTGAGGACCAAGGAGACCCCCGAGCAGAAGAGGAAACGCGTGCGCGGCATCCTGGGCATCATCAAGCCCTGCAACCACGTCCTGAGCCTCAACTTCCCCATCAAGAGGGACAACGGCGAGTGGGAGGTGATCGAGGCGTACCGCGCCCAGCACAGCCAGCACAGGACGCCCTGCAAGGGGGGTAAGGAGGCACCAGAGGAATCCCCCTGCCCTGTCACTGTGTGGGGGTCCCCTTGATTTTGACAGCTAGCATTACTAGCAGTAGATCCCCCCCTGTCACTGTATGGGGGTCCCCTTGATTTTGACAGCTAGCATTACTAGCAGTAGATCCCCCCTGTCACTGTATGGGGGTCCCCTTGAGTTTGACAGCTAGCATTACTAGCAGTAGATCTCCCCAGTCACTGTGTGGGGGTCTCCTTGAGTTTGACAGCTAGCATTACTAGCAGTAGACCCCCCCCCCCTTTCACTGTGTTGGGGTCCCCTTGAGTTTGACAGCTAGCATTACTAGCAGTAGATCCCCCACTTTCACTGTGTGGGGGTCCCCTTGAGTTTGACAGCTAGCATTGCTAGCAGTAGATCCCCCCTGTCACTGTATGGGGGTCCCCTTGAGTTTGACAGCTAGCATTACTAGCAGTAGATCCCCCCCTGTCACTGTATGTGGGTCTCCTTGAGTTTGACAGCTAGCATTACTAGCAGTAGATCTCCCCTGTCACTGGTTTTTGTGTCTCCTTGAGTTTGACAGCTAGCATTACTAGCAGTAGATCTCCCCTGTTACTGGCTTTTGGGTCTCCTTGAGTTTGACAGCTAGCATTACTAGCAGTAGATCCCCCTGTCACTGTGTGTGGGTCCCCTTGAGTTTGACAGCTAGCATTAGCAACGGTAGCCCCCCCACACTGTCACTGTCACTGCTACTGAATCAGCTGCTGTTTAGTGGGTTTGCGTTGTGTTGCTTCACGTCACATTGTTTTAACAGAGTATAGCCTACACGTGTCTGTCTTCAAGGGGGGGTAAGAAGGCACAGAGAAACCCCCCCCCACCCTGTCACTGTGTGGGTCCCCTTGAGTTTGACAGCTAGCATTTTGCAGCAGGCATTTTTTACATGAAATAGCAGGGTGAATGAATACAGGTGTTACCACAATGAGACCATTAATGTAAACAGAAATCAGGGGTGCTGCCTATTGTTGTACTGTATGTCTGTTGGCTCACTGGAAAGGCTCTGTCTGCTAGGCCAGTGGTTCTCAAACCTTTAACTTTCAAGGACTAACAGGTCCATTTGGTTCCATTTGTACACTGTCAGAGTTAGAGACCTGTAAGGGTCCATTTAGAACTCTTGTAGAGCCCATTTAGATCCCTGTGTGGGGGTCCACTTGAGTTTGACAGCTAGCATTAGCAGTAGCCCCCACACTGTCACTGCTACTGAATCAGCTGGTTTGGTGGGTTGCATTGTGTTGTTGCTTCACTGACATTGTTTTAAGTATATATATTAAATATATTTTAAGTATAGCCTATGTTTGTCTAAAACTAGTTGAACTGGTCAGCTATGATGTCAGTGCTGGTGGCACTTATCTTCTGTCTTTAAAGAGTGTCATTTCATTTGCATGACCTTCCAGCGCAACCTGTGGCTTAAAGGAGAATTCCGGACAAATTAAGTGTTATCTTTGATGTCTCGTTACTCACCTACCGATGTGAAAAGTAGCGTTCTTTTTTTTCATATATTCCCCTGTCGTCATTTTTTAAACCCCCTCCGTTGTCATAATGGGAGCGCGTGGCTAAGGGAAATTCGTCTATTATAACCGACGCAAAGTTGTTTTTTTCACTACTAGTATTCATAGTAGAGTCTCATGATAGTCAAACATGCGTTGAAACTATCTGCGAGGCTGCCGTCAATGGCGAACGATTTAACACTGGTTGCTTGTTTCCAGATTCTGGCAACACGAGTTGCCAGGTTCTGGAAGAAACAAGCAACCAGTGTTAAATCGTTCGCCATTGACGGCAGCCTCGCAGATAGTTTCAACGCATGTTTGACTATCATGAGACTCTACTATGAATACTAGTAGTGAAAAAAACAACTTTGCGTCGGTTATAATAGACGAATTTCCCTTAGCCACGCGCTCCCATTATGACAACGGAGGGGGTTTAAAAAATGACGACAGGGGAATATATGAAAAAAAAGAACGCTACTTTTCACATCGGTAGGTGAGTAACGAGACATCAAAGATAACACTTAATTTGTCCGGAATTCTCCTTTAAAGTTAGCTGTCAAAGTTGCAGGAGCCTCCTGTCATTGTGGGTGGGTGTCAGTAGACCCTTTTCGTGGCAATGCTTTATTGACATGAAATAATAGGGTATAAACACAGGTGTGTTACCTTAAGGTTCTATTTAGTGTAGCCTACAGAGCCTTTCCAGTGAGCCAACATATAGTGCAACACTAGCAGCAACGCTGACTCTGTTAAAGGTGTCATTGGTAACGCCTGCATTTAACCTGCTATTTCATGTAAAAATTAATAAATTGAATGACTGACACATTGTATTTTACAATACCCTTAGTTGTCATGGTCTTGCAACATCCTTAGCCTTGGATCAAGACAGTCATCGGTGTCATATAAAATATCTTGTATCTTGTATCAAGGCTGGCAACATCCTTATATTGGTCTTGTTCCTGGAAAATATTAGGGTGCTCAATGTGTGTGATGGTGTCGGAGAACTGGTTGTGGAGGAAGCTACATGTAGGCAAAGGCAATGGGCATCAGGTGCACTTTAGTTGGTTGATCCTTGCCCTGACATCTCTGTTTGCTGCATGAGGTGACACAAAACATGTGATCCCTGTTTCTATGCAAGACAAGACCCTTGCGGACCTATTGCTGATCCAGTCAAAAGCAGTCAAACCAGTCGAAGCAGGCCACACGCCAACACACTCCTCTCATCCTACTGCCACACATAGCAAATAATGACAGTGACAGCAATTTTGACAGCAAAAACAGTTTTGCCTGATGTGTCTTGTTTCGCTCTGGCAGCGCCGGTTGGGGGGTACTAGAATGAATTACCTGCCTGGTTCAAAGTTCAAGGTTCATTTCTGGGGAATCATGGGTAGTTTCTTGTCAGCGGGAGAGGAGAGGACATGACGTACGTACAGCGAGGCTGTGGGTGAGGGGAGCTACTGTATACGGGTGGAGTGGGAGGGAGGAACGGAGGCCGGGGGGTGGTAATGTATGGAGGCATTCCTATTTGTCAGTGTGTGACAGGTGGGGGAGGGTGCACCGCACATGGGCAAGAGGAGGGGGAAGCAGAAGATATTCTGTTGAGAGAGAGAGAAAGACAGAGAGAGGGGGGACGACATGTCATTGAATCACTCAGTCAAAGGGCATGTTTGACTGGACATTGGCCCAGTATTGCTACTGTGAAACATGTCCATTGCACCTGTCCATCTCTAGCTAGTGATCTGGCTGTAGTGCAGACCTATTCTGGGCCGCTGTGTTTCTCCAAGGGTAGTAGTAAAGTATAGCAACAACACACTTCTGTCGTTCTGAATGCCCTGTACAGAACACACCTCAGACTGGAAGAGAGTAGGGTGGGGGATCCGGAACCGAAGGAACCGGATCCAACATTGAGCAACCGGAATCGGTTCCATTACATTTGGAGCCGTTTCCGGAACCGGTTTTATCACACTGGTCAGAGCTGGTATGTGTACTTGGTCTGCTATACAATTATAATACTAGTGGTTCTCAAACATTTTAATTTCGGATCAAATGGACCCATAAGGGTCCGTTTGGTTACATTTGTACACTCTCAGAGTTACAGACTTCTAAGGGTTCATTTGGAACCCCCTATAGGAATCGTGAAAGGGAACTGTTAAGGAATCGGACCATTAAGAGGGAATCGTTAAGGAACCGGGATCGTTAAAAGCCTAAAGGATCCCAACCCTAGAAGAGAGATGTTTTCTATTCAAGATCCAAACAGCAGGGATGCTTGAAGCTGGGAATTGAACCCATGGGCGGTTGCAATGGTGTTGTGTTCTAGGCTGTTTCGAAGGGCATACGATAATCATTCCCTGCACGACATGCGTGTGGTCGTGGTCATACGCTGACGCTCGCAATGGTTAGTAGAGGACACATGCTTTTTTTCAAATAATTCTGCACGTCATACTACGTATACAGTATAGCGTAACAACGCGGTAGAACACACCACTAGGCGGTTGCAGTCATGAGGTGGCTTACTTGAACCAAACCTGCCCTGTCCACCAGGGTGCCTTAGAGCGGTTTTATTTTAGAAAGCATCTTGAAAGGGAGGCTTTTGAGCCGTAATCCCTAGACCCTATTACCTAAAAACAAGACCAGGAGACCTGGTTCTGCCAGACCCAGAATAAATTCCTAGTACTTTATAAGATCAGAGCACTACGTCACGCCGGACTTCGCATGACGTGTCAGCTTGACACGTCATGCGAACCCTAACCCTCTTTTTTGCCCATGTATGGACAAAGCCTCATGTAGGCACGTCATGCGAACCCTAACCCTCTTTTTTGCCCATGTATGGACGAAATGGGACAAAGCCTCATGTAGGCCGACCCCTTGGGTCTGGCAAAAACATGCATCAGGGATGCTTAAGTGCCCCACCATGTGAGTCAGTACCCATCAATTGATCAGTTATCATCATCACTTGTAATGGTCATATTGATGCCTATTAGCACTGGCTCAGTGTTAATATGGAACCTGCTCTGCAACATCGCTGTCAACAGCTACATCTTATTTCATGAAGCAATCCTCATCCCTCTATAATCTATATCACTGATAATTTATCCTAAATCTGAGGTGGTGACTCAGTTTACTACTACTGGTAATCTACCAGTCGAGTAGAAGTTCTGCTATCTGCTTGAGCAACTCCGTATTCAGTGACTGTTGACCGACGGTCTATAAACCAAACCCAGTGTAATACTCCTCTCAGGGCCAACTGTGGCATAACAGGGGTGTTACAGGGGGTCAAGAGCTGTTATTTTGCAGTGGGTTTAATCATTGATTGCAGCATGTAGACCCTTGGTCCTGCTTTGATCAAGGTAAAGTGCAAAGGCTGTACCACACACAATAACGGCTTGTGGTACTGTACATTGGACCCTGGCACATGGGTATTTTTTTGCTCCTCATAGCACATTGCAGGTTTCCTGCATTCATGTTTGGTCACCTGTTAGCTATGTGTTAAGCTGAGAGTGCTTACTGTCTAGTTGAATGCATTAACTGCTATGCAGTTTTGAACCCTTTATGTCAGTGTACTTGGTTGATAGTCCTGCTATGTTTAAGGTTAATAATCACCTCTGTGCAAGTGTGCATAGCTGTAATCCGAGGCTTTCAGAAGGTGGCATAACTGTTTCCCACAGCTTCGTTTGATTGGCTCGGCTGCATGTTTGTAACGGAAACACATAATGTGACACCTTCACCTCGGTTTCCAGTTGAAGTATGCTGCTGAGCCAATCAAAAGAATTTATGCGGAAATGAACAGGACACGGGTATGCCACCCACTGAAAACCCATGGGACTATAGCCTATTGTTTTATGTTTTGTTAGAACTAAGAAAACTATTTGTATTGTACACTCTACTGTAGTTGGCACTCTGTAAAAGGTTTTCTTGATTTTTGATACTTGTGTTGCTGGGTGGGTGTGTGTGTTACTGGTATTGTACTAATGACTGCTAGTTAAGTACAGCATACATTGCTCTCTTGCAACAAAGGAAAAACCAAGGCACTCTTCTGGTGAAAAAAGTTAGAAAGCCTTTATTAATGTGGCTAGTTCACAATAGAATGTGTGGGGATAACCAGGTTATCCCAGTTTTTAACAGATTCTAGTTCATAATAGAATTTGTTAAAAACTTGAATAACCAGGTTATCCCAGTTTTTAACAAATAATATTATGAACTAGCCACATCAATAAAGAGTGCCAGAAGAGTGCCTTGTTTTTTTTCCTTTTGTTGCAAGTTTTCAGTCCCCTACCAAAGAGCACCTTCGCAGCTCGCTACACTTTTATGGACCTCCGAGCACCCAGACCCTTTCTTTTTTTCTGAATACATTGCTACTCTGTTGACAGAGAAGCTATAACACAGAACATCCACCTGTGTGTGTGTGTGTGTGTGTGTGTGTGTGTGTGTGTGTGTGTGTGTGTGTGTTAGTGGGTATGGAAGGGTGGGTGTAGGACAGGTACTGGTATGTGTGGATATGGGGGCAGGGGGGAGATAAAAGTCGTCTTAAGTTTGTCTTTGGTGGGTCTGTGTGTGGGGCGCGTGTTTGCGCATGTGGCATGTTTAAGCAGGGTGGGGCACCACCACTCCATCTTGAAGAGCTGCCAACTGCAGAAAGGAAAATGAGTCAGAATGGGTTTCAGTGGAGAATGGAGATTCTTTTCATGTCACGTGGCGTAAATGAATAGCTTGGACTGCTCTTCTGTAGCAAAGGCCTTTCCACCCCACAAGATACATTTCTGGGCAGTTCTTCTTTGGATTAACCTTCGCACACCAACAATTAACTAATTAATTAGTTCGTTTTAATTTGGGCTTTTGGTGTTGTGTGTGATGTGACCATTTAAGCCCTCTTATCCTTAGTCATGCAACGAATAGCAGAAATTAGACGATCGACAAGCTCACGATGCGTTGCTTCACAATGCGTGGTGAGCTTGTAGATCTGCTATTCTTTGAAAATGTTTGAAAAATGTTGCCTATAATAGCATGCTCAAAACAGGGACAGCAGGCTAAAAGTGTTCAGTTTAGTTAAGTTTTTTTAATTTGCACATGCATAGTAAAACAAATATAAAGTAGAAGAGATAGAAGAATACTATCAGAATGGAGAACCAAAACATGATGTGCATCCAGAATCTCTGGAACCAGAAACGCCAAAAGTCAAAACCAAAGGGCTTGTCGTGCGGCTTGGCCTTCCTTATGAAACTCCTTAACCCTTTTAATCCGGGATCGCATCTGTGTCATTTTAGATTTCTTTGGCTATTCAAAGGTGCCGCACTATGAGCTTATAGATCTGCTATTTTTGAAAAAGTTCGAAAATCGTGAACAATTATGAAATTGTTTGAGAACCACTGATAGCAACATAAGTTAAAAAAAAAACTGTAGGATTTAGAGGACAATAGACATTAGTAGAATTAGTAGAATTTGTAGAAACTTTTTCATGTCAAGGACCCCCAAAATGATATGTATTTGGCTGCGGACCCCCATCTAAAAATATGTTGTTCCAGGGACCCCCCCTTAGAAGCAAAGATTTGAGTTAAAATATATATATATATATATAGTCAAAGATTTGCACACATTTTCACGATAAAAAAAAAGCAGATCTACAAGCTCATAGCACCGCACCGAGTGCCGCGCTATGAGCTTGTAGATCTGCTTTTTTTTTAATTTTTGAATAGCCAAAGTATAAAATAGTCGTTCCCTGTTTGAAGGGATTAAAACCGGAGAACTAAGGTGTGAATGACACAGCACACAGAATCTTGCAGTAGAAGATTCACTGATGAAAAGACGAAGGCTCTTGAAGGGAGTAAATCATTTGGGGGGAAAACACGTCACAGTGTCTAGAGGAAAACAAACTGCTCCTCTCTGACTCACAGGGCCTGCTTTCTTTTCCATCCTCTCCTCCCTCCTCTGACCACTGCAGCAGCGTTGCCAGATTTTGCCAGAGAAATAAGCAACCATGTCTATGAAAACGAGCCCAAAATAAGCGACTATAATGTAGGCCACATGAGCACTTTAAACCTACTGTATATGCTTCGGATATTTGAAAATAGCCGATTTACAAGCTCACAGCACGTTGCTATGCGACGCGTTGTGAGCTTGTAGATCTGCTATTCCTCCCCCCCCAAATTTCTCTTTAAAAAAGTGGAAAATGACTATAAAAAAACAGAAAACTGGTACACAGGTCTGTGGACAAATATATATTAATTTGGGGGTTCTTGACATTATCGAACAAACCCCAAAAAATGCAACCCGCAACTACCAATATTTTACAAGCAACTTAACAGAAAAACAAGCCCAAAGCCGCCGCTTATAATAAGCAGACCTGGCAGACCCCAAATTACGGGTTGTACTGTAGCGTTGGTGGGGGCAGTGTTTACTTCCACACAACCCGCCTCGCATTACTGTGGAATGTGTTTACATATGTGCGCTTTGTTTCATGTGCTGCAGCAGGCGATCGGGATGGGCTAATGAACCAGATAGTAGGTCAGGGGGGGGCCGGGGGGGGGGGTACTGGTACAGGCTCGTCTTTGTTCAAAATGCCCTCATGAGCAGTGGCGGAAGAAGTACTCTTTACTGGAGTAAAAGTAGCAACACCGAAATGTAGAAATACTTGAGTAAATGTACTTAGTTACTTTACACCACTGCTCATTAGTTTTCACTGTAGCTCTCTCTGACTCACATCAGCTGAGGCTGGCATGAAGAGAGAGAGAGAGTCTGTTTTATGGCACAAGGAAACACCAGGCGTGTTTGTTAATACGATAACTGGGGGCGACTGGTCTTCATCTACAGCTAGGGGTCTTCAACAGGGGGTCCGGGACCCCTAGGGGGTCCTCGGAGTTACTACAGGGGGGGCCGCCAAATCTTTGTGGGATATGATATATTTTTTTTTTACCTTAACCACTTGAAAAATCCCTTTTCTGAGGAGAACTTTAGCCAAAAATAGTAGATCTACAAGCTTACAACGCGAGCTTGTAGATCTACTATTTTTATTTATTGGCAAAGAGGTATAGGTGTAGAGGGGGAAAAAAGAGCAGACCAAATAAAAAAAATTAAGAGTTTAATCTGCAACACAATTTTATACATTATAGAGGGGGTCCCTGCTTCATCTCTCTCTCTCAGCTAGGGGGTCCTTGACTTGAAAAACGTTGAAGACCCCTAATCTACATACAGTATAGCACTGGTTCTGGGGTCCAGGGATCTCCAGGAGGTCATTGAAAGGAGACATCCAAAGTGCCCAGGAGGTGCAGGACAAACCGCAATACATAAAAAATGAAATAAGGTCCGCTCAATGGCAAGATAAACTCCACAGTTTATTGCTTTTTTAACGTTTCGATGACATGTTGTAACTCTCAGATTTACAGTGTATATTGGGGTCCCAGAGGGACAAATCAAATAGGGGTCCGTGAAATTGAAATTTCTGATTGAGAGTCACTGATCTGCAGTATAGCTTCCACAGTCTGTGTTATATTTATGGCGTCGGTGATCTCAGCCTCACAATGGAGCGGAAGGGACTGAAATAATTACAAACGAGATTAGGTGGGCACTGACCGAATGACGTCATTGGCCTGCGCTGAGAGATGAGGTCATAACTGCAGACGAGCCAAGTGGGCGAGGTTTGCATCAATCCTATTTGCTTCACCGTCTCCTTGGCTCCGTGCCGAGGAGCTTTTTATAATGAAATACACACTCACACCACACCACACAGCTTTTGTCTATAACAGTATGCTGCAGTCTCCTCTGTGTGTTGCCAGATGCCCTTGGGTTTCTCTCTGTGTAAGCTAACACTGGATGAACTATATTTGGTTGACACACACACACACACACACACACACACACACACACACACACACACACACACACACACACACACACACACACACACACACACACACACACACACACACACACATTCCAGCCATGCCGGTGGACTGTACTGTATGTTGGGGCAGTCCAGTCCGGCTGGCTCAGGACTCAGGGGTCAGACATGTGATATCATGGAAGCGTCAGAGAAAGGCTGGCCCAATGGGCGTTACCATGGTGACGGCATGCAGCATACCCCCAGACAGCAGTCGAGGAATGGCTGAGGCATAGAGCAGTTTGTATTTGGAGGTCTGAACATAATATTTGCCAGGGACACCCATACAGGATTTGTGTTGTTAAAGTTATTTAGTTACTTATTTTCTATCAATTACACACCCCATAAAGCACTGAATTCATGGAGATTTTTTGGTTTTTGTCGCATTCCTGAGCCAATACTTTGATGACCGGCGGTCTCTCCGGTAGGAGACTCAAAGGACACTACCGGATACACTAGCATCTTTCCGGCCGGTCATAACATTTTTGGCTTAGGAATGCAACCAAAACTAAAAAATCTCCATGAATTTAATGCTTCATGGGGTGTGTAATTGATTGAAATAAGTACTTTTTTGGGTAAACTACTCCTTTAAAATGTTTCAAAAATATCCCAATTTGTTTCACTATTTTCAAATAGCTGATGTATATAGGGTTAAAGTGGTTAAACAGATTTTGATGCTATATTAACTAATTCTGCTTGGGACCCCCCCCCATCAAGGGACCCCTGGGGGTCCCCGGTGGTGCCACTTGGGAACCACTGGCAAAGAGGTTGGGCTCAGATTGGATGTTGTGTGGTGTGGTGTGGTGGGATTGGCTCATTGTCTCTCCGCCCCCCCCCCCCTGGCTATTGACTGTGACCATGACTTCCTGAAGCAATTTAGCCTCTGAACTGTTGGTGAGCCTGCACTTTCTGTGGCGCTGAAGAACACAGCCTCCGTTTTTTATGGCCCAATCCAGCTCTTTTTATCTTGGCTATTGATTTGCTTGGAGTGTTAGCAGTGGTGGAACTGTTTGCAATAAACTAAAAGTGTCCCCTTGTCGCAGTCCAGCCTAATGGCTGGTGTTGCTTCAACAAGATTCAACCACTTCTCCGATATGAACAGTTTTATTGATTGATTGAATACTTTATTAGACAGAAATGTAAACGGCATGAGGTACAGTCAGACATTTGGGCTAAAAGGATAACACAAACATGTCCTGGGGACTTGTTTCCATTGTGGTCCTTTGTATTCAATTCATTAAGACCTGGAACGCATCTGTGTCACTTTAGATTTCTTTGGCTATTCAAAAATAGCAGATCTACAAGCTCATAGCGCGGCACTCGGTGCCGCGCTATGAGCTTGTAGATCTGCTATTTTTGATAAAATCTCGAGAAAATATTCTTCAGATTTTTTTCAAAAAACTGTTAGGATTTAGAAAACATTTTAAAGAATCGCCTCAGGTCTTAATGGGTTGACAAAAATAATGTATTAAGGCATATTTGGCTTACTAGCCAGGGATCCTTTTAAGCACAGTACTTGAGTAAATTTACTTTAGTTACTTTACACCGCTGGACGTCAGGAATAATGTGTTAAACAGTGTTCTGTTGACATCCAATAGGGCATAGTAGGGCTAAAGTGGTTAATGTATGTTTTATAATACCCACAAAGTAAGTAGTAACTAAAGTTTTCACATAATTGTACGGGGAGTAAAAGTACAATATTTGCCTCTGAGATGTAGTGGAGTAGAAGTAAAGGTATTGAAAATTGATGTGGTGGAGTAGAAGTAGAAGTATTGAAAATTGGAAAAATTCAAGTAAAGTACAAATACCTTACCTTAACATAGCATAACAATGACACCAACATACAATATCATCAACACAAAAAAGAAGAAATGTCGGCAGTGAATGCCATCTCCTTTCTATGGGAAAAGTGTGTACCTCCCCTAGTGGTCTCCTGAAAGATGGATTCTCAGGCCTGTTTTGAAGGAAGCCAGTGATCAGTGATGATGAGGTAGACAGGAAGACATTTTTTATTCTCATTTGTATTTTTGGGCAGTGTAGCCGCCCCTATAAGTGGGGTTGGGACACCTCATTAGTATTAGTTTCCTGCACTGTGATTGGCCCATTAGTAGACCCCTAGCTGTACTGTGATTGGCTGACTCTATTGGCTGACTCTATTCAGCACTGTGATTGGCTAGCGAGACACATGATGACATTAATAACCTATAAATAGGATTATGCACTTCCAAAAATCAGTTTTTTTGGAAGTGAGCTTCCATCACTATGATGACCACTGTGATGACCACACCGCCCACTTCACACTGGGTGTGATTTTTTAATAGTCTGAAGGACTACCTTTTTGCCATCTTTTGTTTGTGACAGTATATATAAATACTTGCTGTTTCGTTGCATCTAGTTGCGGGGTGGGGGTGGGATATGATATTATATGTGACACAGGTGTTCAGCTGACATCACAATTAGGTGGACAACACACACAGTTTGGTGCTGCCAACATTATGCCCGTTGTTAACTGACCTTGTTGTTGTTTTTCAGGTATCCGTTACAGTAACGATGTGTCTGTGGACGAGGTGAAAGCCCTGGCATCTCTGATGACCTACAAATGTGCCGTTGTTGGTAAGTAACCAGAGCGTATCATTCGCTGTATTTATTTCTCATCTCTTTGTTAGTGTCCCTGATGGCATATCTATCTATATAAGTGCAGTGGAGTTTCAAACACTCTGCACACAAGTTAACAGTGGTGGAAAGTAACTAAGTACATGTACTCAAGTTCTGTACTTAAGTACAATGTTGAGGTATTTGTACTTTACTTGAGTATTTACAATTTACAATACTTTTACTCCACTACATCTCAGAAGCAAATATTGTACTTTTACTCCACTAGAATTATTTGAAAACTTAGTCACTAGTTACTTTGTAGATTTTGATTATTATTACAAAACATACATTAACCACTTCAGCCCTATATACATTTCGGCCATTTGAAAATAGCCGATCTACAAGCTCACAATGCGACGAGCTTGTAGATCGGCTATTTTCAAAAGATTTTCATGCATTCGAAAACTTGTAATGGGACATTCTGCATAATGAGTACTTTTACTTTTGGTACTTTAAGTACATTTTGATGCCAATACTTTTATACTTTTACTCAAGTACATTTTGAATTCAGAACTTTTACTTGTAACAGAGTATTTCTACATTGCAGTATTGATACGTTTACTTAAGCAAAAAAAAAAATAGTACTTTTCCCACCACTGCAAGTTAACATGTTTGTGTCTGTGCATGAACTTAACAAAATGAGTTGGTGTGAACTGTACATGTTGTACATTTGTTTGTGTGTGATCCTAATCCCATGTTGTCCCCACTGTATTCTCCCCTCCCCCCCAGATGTGCCGTTTGGAGGGGCCAAAGCCGGAGTCAAGATCAACCCCAGGAATTACTCTGTAAGTCCTAACCACATCAGCCCCCCTCCCCCACATACTACACACACACGCCACAGGCAAGACCAAACACACATTTCCATGTCATTCTGTTTCTTTGAATCGATGACCTAGAAAAGCTGCTGTTTTCAAGTTTAGACACATAACCATAGCAGACACAGAGCTGGTAGTTCCCCAGTGGTGCACACTGACTACACAGAGAGCCATGTCCAACCTCTGCTCACCCAATGATGTAACAGAGGATGCTACGGGACAGAAGACATGATGGGTGTTTTTCGATTGAATATTTTATTAGGCAGAAATGTAAAAAACAGCACAAGTACAGTTAAAAACACTTTGTCTAAAAGGTCTGTCCAAAAAAGTCCTTGCGGTCTTGTTTCCATTGAGGTCCTCTTCTTGGTATTCAATTCATAAACATATATAGTAACACCAACCAGTTCAATATTATCACACAATACAGAAAAAAACCCCACTATGTACAGAGTCGGAATGGGGGGGGGGGGGGGGTGAGGAAGAGTCAAGTCTAAGGGAGAAGTGGTACTACCTCCCTTTAGGCCTCCTGAAAGGTGAATTTTCAGGGCTGCTTTAAAGGAACCCAGCGAACTGCATTATCTTCTGCAGTTTTCCTCCCAGTGCGGAGGAAGAAGGCCTAGGATGTTTACCTCTTTCTTTGAATATAATATACTTCTTGGTTTCTGTTGTGTGTAAGCGACGGGATCATAAGACCCAGTTACTGAGTGTCAAGTCTCCAGGTTTTCTTCAGAATATGTATGACACTGATTTACTGTGACACTATGTATAATGGCACATTAGGGAGTCCACTGGTAGTGGTTCTCAAACGTTTTATTTTCAAGGACCCCCATAACTCTGAGAGTGTACAAATGGAACCAAATGGACCCGTTCCTTCCATTTGTACACTCTCAGATTTACAGACCTGTAATGGTCATTTAGGGCTAGTGTTTGTCTACTAATTTTTTATGTCCATGGCAAAAATAGAATTTTGACAAAAATGTCCACCACAAGCCAGCATGGCGATGACCCCTGCGCGTCAATGACATGCACTCCTCATTGTGTTTGCAGGACAATGAGCTGGAGAAAATCACCAGGAGGTTCACTATTGAGCTGGCCAAGAAGGGATTCATCGGTGAGTGCAATGAGGACGGATTATTATAATTTTTTATTCGTTTAATGCCGTTGTTGCTGCTCAAGTGACGCCACTTTATTGTCCCTCTGTGAGCCTGATGGACATGGACATGGACTGTACAATGTTCTGGTAATATATTAAACTTTGGTAAGGACACAAAGGCCAGGTGCAAAGGCCTAAGGTGTTATACATGTATTTCCAAGTTGCTTAATTACATAAGAAAATGCATTTTCGACCTGAAAATGCATTTCCAGGTCGCGGATACCAATTTTATCCAATCAGGAGAGAGAACTCATACAGGATAGACAAGTGAAATCGTAAGTGATGACACACAGGAATGAGACAGACAAAATTGGAACTGGAACACCACAAAGATCGAAGCTGATAAATGACTACTCTCTCCTGATTGGCTGAAATTGGCAACCCACCTGAAAATGGATTTTCAATTTATTGAAGAGATGGAGAGACAGATGTTACCACTGTTACTGAACAAACACTCTACAGCAATACAATGATTACTATCAGAATATATAGAGCTGTAACCTTTTCACAAAAAAAAACTTGCATTTTTACCAAAATATATCACTAACCCTAAATCTCACCTAAATGCCTAATCTTACCCCTATAACCCCCACATGTACTGTATAAATGCAACCCTGGGGATGACTCGACCATGTTAGTAAGATGTATGATCTGACACACACAGTGTTGCCAGATTCTGTGAGAGAAACAAGCAACCAGGTCTAGGAAAACCAGCCCAAAAGAAGCGACTATGGGCCACATGAGCACTTTAACATATACATCAGCTATTTGAAAATAGCAGATCTACAAGCTCACAACGCGTCGCGATGCGACGCGTTGTGAGCTTGTAGATCGGCTATTTTCAAATAAAATCTTGCGGGAAATTATAACAAGCAGATCTGGCAACCCTGGACACACATGCCAGTCTGTTCTCCTTGGACTGCATGTGGGGTTAATGACTACATTGTGTTCAATCCAAACACAGACGGAAATAGAGCCATGCCAGTCTGTGTGCTCTCTGCCTGGGAGCATGGACACCACAATGGTTGTTTAATATATAGACAGCTCTGCATTGTGGAAGCCACCCGCATTCTCACTTCATTCTCTCTCCATGCCACTATTTATAGACCCTGGAGGAAGAGGAACAGCAGTGCCCACTTGCACACTTGACTTCCTTAACCACACTGTGTGTGTGTGTGTGTGGTTGTTGTGTGCTTGTGCGTCCCATTGAGGAATTCACTCTTTCTCACAACTACCTCTTACCCCATTTAAAAATATATATATATTACATTACATTAATTCAACTGAGGATTTTACTGTGTGTTTCTGTTGCTGTTGTTGGAGCTGGTCAACCAGACATGTGGGGAGGGGGCTGGCTGGGGGACGGGTGGGGCTGCAGGTCATGCGTATTTATGACACAAGAGACACAGAACCTGGAATTTACAGTGACCCCCTGGTCACTCACGTGAAACATCAGAGACATTTGTGGATGCAGACCTGTACATGGTCAAATCCTCCACACAGAGGTCACCAATAGATATGCAAGTAATGTTTTTCAAAGTCCACCAGTTGGTTAGTTGTCCTTTATTATTATATTATATAAAAAGATGCTACCATAATACATTTTCAATGGAAGCCAGTGACATGAAGATACAAAGATACATCCGACGTTTGTAGCTGTAGTGACAAAGCTACAAATTCAAGTTGAGCTGGGTTCAACTTCCAGATACAAAGATACAAAACTACAACTGTAGCTCCAATGATGATGAAGATGACATCAACGACCATGTTGAGAAACACGGATACAAAGCGACACGGCGACAAAGATGCTGTGTATTTTTGTATCTTTGTATCTTTGTATCTGGCCTGTGTGAACGCACCATTATGGCCAGTGTGTCTGACAGATATTGTTCTAATCTGCTCAGCTGTGCACCTCTCAGTCTGGGGTTAAGAAAAAGTACATCAGATGCATTAACAATATTAGAAACCTCTCAAGCTTTGTTTTATCCTTTTGACTGATATGTAAAAGTATGCGTATGAATTTTTGTCTGTCACTCTGTCTGTCATTTTATGTGACATAAATACATGGCACTGACCCATGCGTGACAAGAACGTGCGTTCCTCCAACACAGCTGGCTGGTCCAAAATAAGCCTCCTTTCTCCTCTCCCCTCCCTCCTTCTCCTCCCTCTCCTCCCTTCCTCCTCACCCAGGACCCGGCATCGACGTCCCGGCCCCTGACATGAGCACGGGAGAGAGGGAGATGTCCTGGATCGCCGACACATACGCCAACACCATCGCACACACAGTGAGCCAACACACACACACACACACACACACTCTGAGGATTTTATTTGCTTTTTTAATTTTTACTCATGGACTATATTCTCATTTATTTCTACTTAGTTGTTGATTGTTTACATTACATTATAGTCATTTAGCAGACGCTTTTATCCAAAGCGACTTACGATAAGGGCATTCAACATAGGTAGCAACTAAGAGTATACCTAGACTAAGGTAAAAGTGCAATATGTCAGCTACCTACTTTCCTAAACAGATGAGACAAATAGAAATGAGCAAGAGCTAAAACAAATAAGTGTATCAAATAAACAAGATCCAGTAAAACAGGAGCTCGGACAAATAATTGACAACAAGGAGGCAAGGCTTAGAGGAAGGGTCAGGGTAGTGTTTCCTGAAGAGGTTTCAAAATAGATAATTACAAAATAATATCCAGTGACGTGTGTCCTACGTCCGTATTTGTTAATCATTCTCCTATCAAAAGCAGTCAAACAGGGCTTATTTGGCCACATCCAGGATTCCAGGGCAATATTGATGCAGTGTATGCTCTGTGTGTGTGTTAGACTGGACATAGATTAGAGCAGCGATTCTCAACCTGTGGGCCGCGAGGGTGGCCAAATGGTTGTCAAAACACTACGATTTTAATGATGGTATATCACTAATATTAAAAAGTGATACCAATAAATAATAACTTAAAGGATACTACGTTAGTTCAATTGATCCAAGGTATTAAAATACACAATAAAATACACATGGAATCAGTCCTGTAAAGGAAGATTACCTGGTCAACCAATTCTATTCACTTAACCCATTCAATCCGGGTTAACACCCGCATCTGTGTCATTTTAGATTTCTTTGGCTATTCAAAAATAGCAGATATACAAGCTCATAGCTTGTGTTTGCTATGAAAATTATATAAATATATATATATATAAATATATATATATTTTTTTTTTCTTGCATATATAAGATTTGCATACATTTGCCAAGATAAAACAAAATTGCTGATCTACTAGCTCATAGCGCGGCACTCAGTGCCGCACTATGAGCTTGTAGATCTGCTATTTTTTGAATAGCCAAAGAAATCTTAAAATTACATGTTCCTGGTTCCTGGTCTAAATGAATGAATGGGCTTCTATTATAAACGTGTACATTTCTCAAAAACTATTACATTTCAGAGGCATGTCAATGAAGTTCCCTTCAAGACTACTGAACAATCTATTGGCCAAATTAAGCCTTACTTAACCCCTGACTTTCTTTCTCTGGTAAAACGTTCAGTAGGATGGATTTTATATATATATCTTTTTAAACATAACAGTTCAAGTGGTCAGATGGTTGGGCCGTGAACGCTTTTCAAGATTTTCAATTTGGCCCTGATCCAGAAAAGGCTGAGAACCACTGGATTAGAGTAGTTGTTGCTATGACTGGTCTCATGAAACAGTCCACAGGGATCTGTGGTCATCGTTACACACACGCACACGCACCCGCACACACCTCATTCTCTCCCCCTCCCTCGCGTTCCATCTGTCTTCTTATCTGGCCATGGTGTCCACGGTGGCCCCCACACCCTCCTAGAGGGCTGTGTGTAGCGGGTGACACATTCCTGCCCCGGGTATCCTAACACATAGCATTCTGGGTAGTGTAGTTCAGTCTGTTTGCCTTCAATTATGTCCACAAGAATTGTGAAATCTCTGCTTCTGCTTGAACTCTCTCTGTGTGTGTGTGTGTGTGTGTGTGTGTGTGTGTGTGTGTGTGTGTGTGTGTGTGTGTGTGTAGGACATCAACGCCCATGCGTGTGTGACAGGGAAGCCCATCAGCCAGGGCGGTATCCACGGTCGTATCTCTGCCACGGGTCGCGGAGTGTTCCACGGCATCGAGAACTTCATCAACGAGGCTTCGTACATGTCCATGGTTGGTCTGAACCCGGGCTTCCAGGACAAGACCTTTGTCATTCAGGTACACACACACACACACACACGTGTGCACACACACATACACACACACAAATGGGGCGACAGTGGCTCAGGAGGTAGAGCGGCGGTCGCTTGGGAATCGGAATGTTCCCGGTTTGTGTCGCAGTGCCCTTGAGCAAGACTTGGTGCCTTGCATGGTTTCCTCTGCCATCCATGTGTGAATGTAACGGGTGAATTTAACCTTGTAAATCGCTTTTGGAAAAGGCACTACAGTATATGAATTCACCATTTACAAATGCAAGTGCATATGGTATAGTACTGTACAGTACATGCAGACATATACAATTTAGGCATTTAGCAGACGCAACACAAGATAATACATCAAATGCATAGAAATAGTAATCTAATAATAAACTGATACAAAAGTAAACCAAGACCCTATCATCAGCCTGTACATTGAAACTATACACACTATAGGATATCTGGTTAACAATGACCTGGCATCTGTCTACATAACTTGCTATCTAAGTTACATTTTAGCCTTTGCATAAGCCTGCAAGGTCGTCAAGGCTAGGTATACTGTGTAGATAAACCCTCCACCTCCACACACACACGCACACACACACACACACACACACACAAGTTCACACATACAAGCACACACACACACAAATGCCTGAAGACATAGTTTATACACGCATAAACCCAATCACGCACACATGCAGACAAATAATACAAACACACAGATACTGAAATTCTCTGAATTTTGGAATGCAGAGAAAACATACAGTAGGGTGTATATATATACTATATATATATATATACAGTATGTATCTCCTCACATCAGAAAAATGGGATTTATGTTCAAGATGTCCCTTTTAATTGGTGTGTCACCAATGTTAGTGCAACTGAAGCGACATGCGGAGCACGCTCCAGTTACATTCAGGCTTGATTTTATTCTAAAATAGCCGCTCTTCAAGCTCACTGCGCGTTGCAGCACTATGCGTTCGTTGTGAGATTGTAGATCGGCTATTTTCGGTACGCGTCACAGACATGAAACTAAGCATAGATCAGGCTTCAGCCTGCTGCTCCGTTGCTCTCACATCGTTGCTGTCGGGCGGAAACGTCATTATGTCCAAAACTGCTACTTTTCAGGATTCAAAAATGGCAAAAGTAGCAGATCTACAAGCTCAAAAAGGCGTCGTTTTGCGTCGTTTTGAGCTCGTAGATTAGCTATTTTTGCTACTTTTGTGTGACACAGTGGTATGATGAAGTAGGGCATTCATTAACACATTCAATCCGGGAACGCATCTGTGTCATTTTTAGATTTCTTTGGCTATTCAAAAATAGCAGATATACAAGCTCATAGCGCGGCACCGAGAGCTTGTTGAGCTATTTCTGAAAAATCGTGAAAAGTGATGAAAATCTTTGAATATATATATATTTTTTAAAAGCGAACATTTGTACAAATATTTAGTTCCAGGGACCCCCCAGAAGCAAAGATTTGAGTTACAAATGTTCGCTTTATAAAACATATATTCAAAGATTTGCACAACTTTTCACGATTTTTCAAAAATACCAGATCTACAAGCTCATAGCGCGGCACTCGGAGCTTGTATATCTGCTATTTTTGAATAGACAACAAAGTATAAAATAGGACTTAAATCTAAAATGAGAGAGTCCCGGATTGAACGGGTTAATTTAAAAACATAAAAAGTAAAAACATGCTCTGCTGCACAAACATTGGACACACACACTCTCACACACACTCCCACACGGACAGATTTAAGTCTTCACTCTTAGTGAAGACTTTATAATGACGCAAGGATGTTCAGTCGCAATCCCAACCAATCTGGTTCAAACCGGCCCCCGTGGCCGAGGTCAGCCTGGCCACGGTCCCGTATTACAGTATCATGTTGTAATCTGGGTTACACTGCTCGTTCTACACTGCTGCTGTGTCCATCTGCAGACATCTTATCACATTTTACAACAAATACGCTTGTAACTCATCTCATTGGGGTTAGTGAGGGTTTATCTTTCTTTCTTTCTTTCTCTCGCTCGCTCTCTCTCTCCCCCCCCGCCCCCTCTCAGATGACTCTGCTTTCTGTCTAGTAGTTATTATCTGCTGTGTCTTTACGTGTATTACTCTGTAAGGCCGCCGTAACAGAGCTGCTTGTCCCAAAAAACACAATACATTCTAAGACTCGGCAAGTTCATGACATCTAAACGGAAATAAACCTTCCCCTTTCCTGTGTCAGAGAGAGAGAACAATGTCGGGTCAAAGAGCAGTTCTCTTTAGAATTCTCTGTTCTCTTTATCACACAGGAGCTCCTCACGTTTAAACACACGCGCGTGCACGCACGCACACACGCACACGTTTCCTTGCCCTTAGCATTGGCCTTGACCTCTTTCTTGGAAGGCCATCTATAATTATTGCTTTCTTTTTCACACATGGTACTGTGCTATTCTCTCTACAGTAAACGCCTGTGTGTGTGTGTGTGTGTGTGTGTGTGTGTGTGCGTGCATGTGTGCGTGCGTGCGTGCATGTGTGCGTGCTTGCACGCGCAGTATACAGTATGTACTTATATGTGCACAAATCACTCAGAAAACAGCATCATCTTCATGAGGCTGACTCTAAACTAGCTCTTCTGTTGAGACATTTATATCTTGTGGTCTAGTTTGATCAGCACTGGTTGACGAGCGATACTGCCCGAAGGTCCACTGAGTAAACAGGCGGGCTCTATTAGCTCAGTGTTAAAAGTGTCAGCACTTGCGGCATTGTTTTAAAGGGCTAAGGGACTAGATAATAGGATAATAGATAGGATAATATCTATTATTAGGATAATAGATCAATGGAAACAGATGGGAGGTCCTCACAAGTATAGTGGTACCATTCCTCACATGTGTTGGTGGATTATCTTGTGGTGTGATTAGTTTTCCTTGGAGGTTCAGTGAATAATGTCTGCTGATGGGTCTGTAGACTCAAAGGATCAGTGCAGTGGAGGTTTCACACGAATAGACATATAAATGTAATAACTTATGTTGGCCACAGGATGGCACCAGAGTACCACTCTTCATTAGCATCAACACTTGCTCAGCTGCAGATGTAATAACTTGTACTGGCCACAGAATGGCACCAGAGAGCACCCCTATGGTGTTTGACACTCATTTGCCAGGAAGTAACCACTCTGACCTTCTATGGAGTGGACACCAAGGAGGAGTGGGCGTGAAATTGCCATTTTTCCCCCAAAATGTAAAAAAAGAAAATAAATGTAAAATGGTCTGAAGTAATGTAAGGTATACCTGATTTGAACATGCATGGTACATCACTATCAGACTTAAAATTACCCTTTAACTTCTTGTTTATGCCCAAAATGACTGGATATACAGGTTTTGTAGAAATTTGTAGCAATTGTAGAAATATTAGGCCTTAATTGTCGGAATGTTTATGCATGTTCTAATCATGTATATTTCACTTAAGACCATTTTCCAAATATGTATGTATATGTATATATATATATATATATATATATATATATATATATTTTTTTTGTAACATTTTGGAGAAGAATTAGCCAATTTAACATCAAGGTGCCCACTCCTCCTGTTACCTCTTCAACAAGTGCAAATCGACTTTGCTGAACACAACCTGAGCCTTGGTCACGATGTTCAATATCACAATAACCATTATCATGTCGTTGTTGTCGGGTGGAAACCTCATTTGTCCAAAACTGTTACTTTTCACGATTCAAATTCAAAAATGGCAAAAGTAGCAGATTTATTTGCAGATCTGCAACTTTTGTTATTTTTGTTTGACGCTGTAGTATGATCAAGTAGGGTGTTAATTTACAACAAAAAAAAAAAAAGATAAAATATGGAGTTTCTGCTCAAAAGCGACGTTATAAATGTTTACTAAAAGACAAAAACCCTCCTCCCTTTGTCGTCCCCCTCCAGGGCTTCGGTAACGTGGGCCTGCATTCCATGAGGTACCTCCACAGGTTCGGGGCCAAGTGTGTGGGCGTGGGCGAGATCGACGGCAACATCTACAACGCAGAGGGCATCGACCCCAAAGCGCTGGAGGACTACAAACTGGTAAAGCAAGAAGAAGAACCTCCTTCCTCTCTTTAAACGGGACAGAGGAGGGATGAGACAGATGAGAGATAAGACTCTTATCTCTCATCCGTCTCATCCCTCCTCTGTCCGTTCATACCATTGGTTCTCAAAGTGGGGTCCGGGGGACCCCCAGGGGTACTTGAGGGGATACCAGGGGGTCCCCAGCTAAACGATTTATAGGAACCAAATGGACCCTTATGGGTCTGTAACTCTGAGAGTGTACAAATGGAACCAAATGGACCCTAACGGGTCCATTTGGTTCCATTTGTACACTCTCAGAGTTAAATCAACATTGATTTTACAATATGAATTGGGGTCCCAGAGATAGAAATGCCATTTAAATGGGGGTCCGTAGCCTAATGCATGTCAAACTGGGGGGGGGGTCCTTAAATTACAATGATTGAGAATCACTGCTAGAGCCGTAAAAATCTTCTCTTATGGGGGTCCCTGGCTTATCTTTTCAAATGGGGGTCCGCTGGCTAATAAGTGTCAATTTGGGGGTCCTTGACATGAAAAAAAGGTTGAGAACCACTGATCTAAACGGTGAGACGGTGGAGAACCATTGTCACGATGGGAAACGGGAAAAGAGAGCGTGTATGAACGGACAGAGGAGGGATGAGACAGATGAGAGATAAGAGTCTTATCTCTCATCTGTCTCATCCCTCCTCTGTGAGCTATTTTTCGGCTTATGTTTATGGTTAAAAATTAAAGATTGAAGTGTTGACGTCCTCACAAGTACAGTATAGTAGAGTGGTTTTCAACCCATTTCATATATCAAGGTCCATTATGTATTTGGCATTTGAGCCACGGAACCACCGTTTGATGATATTTAGCCTCTCAGACGCAAAACGTAGAATATTTTGTTATCGTTGGATAAGATTTAGTCAAAATAACAATTCTTCTACATTCTCTAATTGTGTAGACTTCTTGTAAATTAAGTAATGCAGATGTTTAACAATAATTGAACTCCTGAGAGTGTAAAATGAAACCAAATGGACCCGTAAGGGTCCATTTGGTTTCATTTTACACTCTCAGGAGTTAAAGATCTATAAGGGTCCATTTGGTTACCAACCCTCCATCATTTAGCTGGGGACCACCTGGAAACTCCTCAAGGAGCACTGGTGGTCCCCGGACCACTGGTTGAGAACCACTGGTATAGTAATACAAACCTGTGTGTGTGTGTGTCTGCAGCAACATGGGACCATCGTGGGCTTCCCTGGAGCCCAGCCCTATGAAGGCAGCATCCTGGAGGCCGACTGCCACATCCTGATCCCCGCCGCCGGCGAGAAGCAGCTCAGAGCCGACAACGCCCCCAGGGTCAAGGCCAAGGTAGATTATAAGCGCAGTTAAATGTAAAAAAAAAAATAAGTAGAGAGAAATATAATCGCAGTTAAAGGTTTGATATATGAAAGAAATGGGTCCCAGGTTCTGTGAAAACCAAATTAAGAGCCAAATTGAATTTTTCCTAAATGAAGAAATGATGCCAGGTCTCCCAAGATGACGTGGGAGGGGGGTTAGGACTCTTTTAACCCTTAAAGACCTGAGGCGATTCTTTAAAAAAAATCTAAATCCTAACAGTTTTTTGAAAAAAATCTAAACATTTTTTTTTCACGATTTTTCAAAAATAGCAGATCTACAAGTTCATAGCGCGGCACTCGGTGCCGCGCTATGAGCTTGTATATCTGCTATTTTTGAATAGCCAAAGACGTCTAAAGTGACACAGATGCGTTCCAGGTATCAATGGGTTAATGGAGCAATATGCGCCATCCATCTAGCTATACGAGAAGCAAATGCAACCAGCTCTGCCTGGAACCTAGTAAATCTGCCCACCACACCCGACATGCCATTGACATAGAAAGAGGGGATGAGGGGTCAGAAATAGGGCTGCAACAGCTAATCGAACGAATCGATTTAATTGATTTGTGAATCAATAATGGATTTTTAATACAAATAATCAATTTTGGGGGAAGAATTTTAAATGTGCTGTCTGTTCTAGATCATCGCTGAAGGTGCCAACGGTCCCACTACTCCAAGCGCCGACAAGATCTTCCTGGAGAACAATGTTATGGTCATCCCTGTAAGAGCGCGCACGCACACACACACACACACACACACACACACACACACACACACACACACACACACACACACACCAAATCAGACTTTATTTGTACAGCACATTTTCAACGACCAAGGTCGAACCAAAGTGCTGCACAGAGCATATTAAAATACAGACAGGCAAGAAAAGAAATTAAAACAATAAAATTATATGCAGCCTATCAAAGCCATGAGGGCCAGGGTGATTGATTACACAGTCAAACAGCATTAAAAGCTTGCGAGAAAAAAAAAGTGTCTTTAGTAAGGATTTAAAAACACAAACACACACACACACACACACACACGCACTCTCTCACACACACACACACACACACACACACACACACACACACACACACACACACACACACACACACACACACACACACACACACACACACACACACACACACACACACACACACACACACACACACACACAACCATCCCTATCAGCCCAGGTGTATGTGTGACTGACTGAGTGTGTGTGTGTGTGTGTGTGTTCCCCTTCCAGGACATGTACCTGAACGCTGGTGGTGTCACAGTGTCCTACTTTGAGTGGCTGAAGAACCTGAACCACGTCAGCTACGGACGACTGACCTTCAAGTACGAGAGAGATTCCAACTACCACCTCCTCAGTGAGTACTGGAAACACTCATAACCCCCCCCCCCCCCCCCCCAAACCCCCCCATGAACATGGTGGCAGGTATTGAATGATATTAGACATTAAGAGTATCGGCACATTTTCAGGTTCAACCACACAGTACAGGTCTGTATCTCTTGAGAGTGTACAAATGGAACCAAATGGACCCTTATGGGTCCATTTGGACCACTCTCAGAGTTACGGGGGTCCTTGAAATTAAAAGGTTTGAGAACCACTGATCTTGGAATAATTATACAAAAATCCATTAATAATGGTTTATGTGCAGCTACAAAGTTAGTTAAAAAAATAGTATAAAACAGTCGTGCAATATCAACTGAAGCAATGAAAATATGACTGTAAATGACATATCATTATGTGATACATTATGTGGTATCGGAATGTCATACGTAGACTGACATACGCCGATACTGATACCAGCATTTTAGGCAGTATATCGGCAGCTTTTTTCCGATACTGGTATCGTTATCGGAACAACTCTACCACATAAGCCCACAAAAGGGCGATAACTTTCACAGGTACAATCCACAGGCAGATCCACAAGGAAAGTCAAGTCCATGGCCAGCCTGGCTACAGGCTCACGTAGAGCGGTAACCTTCACAGGTAAATCCACATGGTAGGTTCCATGAGGAAGAGTAAAGTCAGTCCCACGGTGGTCAAGACGGTGGAAGCTGTTCATATTACCTGGTCGGTCAAGAGCACGTCTACACAGTAACATTCTACTATTTCTTCGGTGAGAGCGACGTCTACACAGTAACATGTCACCTTGGATTTCTTGGGTGACGGGCACCAAAGCACAATGGTGGACATTTTGAAGATGCATGGACCACAGCCTGGGAGAGGTTGAAAATGTGTGCAAAAACTTGCTGCACATGCCTTTAGTACATGCACATGCCTTATACATTAATTCAACTGTGTAACCTACGTTCAGAGCGTGCGTGGACAGCTCTTTCGTTCCCACATAAACCTCTCTCTCTCTCTCTCTCTCTCGTCTCTTCCAGTGTCTGTGCAGGAGAGTTTGGAGAGGAAGTTTGGCAAGCAGGGAGGACCCATCCCTGTTGTCCCCACCGCTGATTTCCAGGCCAGAGTTGCTGTGAGTAACGCACACGCATTGCACACACGCGCAAACATGAAACGATTACATTTTCCTCAACAAGAAGAGATGTTGCGCCTTTCTTTTAGCAAGTCACAACTTTGCATGTGACTTGACAGTTAACTTCTGCCACAAATTGTCCGGATGCGCTAAACTGCACCCACCCATAAACCGGTTAATACAAATAGCCGCCATTATTTGCACATTAATTTTGAGATGCATAATTGCATTATGCTCACACACACAAAAAATAATGAAGCATACAAACAGACACATGCATACATACATGCAGGGGTGCCTGGTGGCACAGACCATACTCCTTATGAGCACGAGGAATGTCTCGCATGTATCAAGTCTTGTCTCGCATGTATCTCCTCTCTCACTGCGTTTGGTTTCCTGTTTATCTACACTCTCCTGTCTGAAAGTATAAACATGAATCTTTTAGAAATAACAATAAAACGTACATGCACACAAAACTGAAACACTTTTTTATTTTCTCCGATTCTTCCAGGGTGCTTCTGAAAAGGACATTGTCCACTCCGGACTGGCCTACACCATGGAGAGATCTGCCAGGGTAAGTATGCATGTCTGTGGGCGTGCAAATCAAACTTATCAAACCGTTTTTTACCAAGCAATTGGATGAATCCAGCCCCGACACTCACAGATCTTACCGTGTGTGCTTTGGTGGAAGAAAACGACCTGTCATTATCATAATACGTGTGCATGCTCTCTCTCTCTTCTCTCCCTTTCAGCAAATCATGCGCACAGCCAGCAAGTACAACCTGGGCCTGGACCTGCGGACGGCCGCCTACGTCAATGCCATCGAGAAGGTCTTCAAGGTCTACAACGAGGCCGGGCTTACCTTCACATAAACAGCCTGTCGCCGTTTGCGTTCACCTCCCCCCCCCCCCCAAAAAAATACCTTCCCCACTGATGGTTCCTCCTCTTCCTGTGCCCTCGCCGTCATCAGTCCTAATCAGAACATATCGCCGTTTACATTAGAGACACCCACTGCTCTTAGGCTCAACGTCTCACACCCGTGCACACATACCCGTGCACACACTGGGACCGTTCTGTAGCTAGCCTGGTATTTGTTCTGTGCCCTGTGTTCTCTCTGCTGTTGCCATATGAGTTTCTCTGTATTGAAGATGTTGTTCAGGTCTGGGTCTGTCTGACAGGTGCAGAGAGCTACGTGATCAGGCAAACTGAAAGACCTCTGCCCCCCCCCCACCCACCCACCCATAGAGTAGTGAAGTCCTGTCGTCAAAGCCATGCCCCCCTCTTTCAAAAATCACAGTTACTTTTTTGAAATCATCACTTAATTTGAGAAAACAAAAAAGAAATGATTCCAGGCATTTTTATTATTTATGTTTACCAAGCATAAACTGACTCTCTGGAAGTATTATCCAAAGAGGCTCATTTACATTTTTGGAACACTGTTCTTTAAGTAATATATTTTTAAAATGTCAATGGGATTTTTGATGTGGTTCTAGGTGTGGTTCTGACCTCAGACTTTGGTTCCTATAACCAGCCGTCCAGCTCCCCCTAAAACCCAACCCATCAGCACTGAAGATGCCTTAGTTCGCCTAGCTCCCCTCTAGTAGCAAAATGCCCAGTTGACTTTACTTTAAAAAAAAAAACTCAAAGGGAATTAGATAGAAGGAGTAAAAGTTGGTATAATTTTAATTTATTACTCTCGTCTCTCACATATTGAGGTTAACGGTTAGTGGGTGATGTTGCTGTGGCTCAGGCATCAGATTTGAGCTTATAACCACGTGAACCCCAGAGTCTGTATTCTGGTGCGATCGTTTGGGGCAAAATAGCCAAACGATAAAACGGCTATTTTCAGCGAAGATATTTGATGTAGAGCTTAAAACAGAAAAGACACTAATATAGAGCCCTGAGCGACTCAGGGGTTTAGTGGTGAAGTCTCTTATGGTTCAGGCTTCAGATTTGAGGACATCTTTTACAATTCACCTGAACCTCCTGCTCTGGCTAAGCTCCATCTCACCCGAAGCCCCCTCCAACCTTTCTTAACCCCCCCCCCAAACATGCTAAAGCCCCTCTGTTGTCCCAGAGAGAGGGACACACTGTGACTGCCGTCCTTTATGTTTGTTATGCCGTCCCGAGTCCTCTCGTGGAAAAATAGCTTTGGAAGGGGAAAAAAAAAGAAATTTGTATTGCCTTTTTTGTTTTTTGTTGTTGAAACCCAATAAAAACCTACAACAATACCATATGACGATGCAGCTGTTGTGGATATTAATAGTTTTTGGTATATTAATAATAATAGTCTTTATTTGTCGCAGAGGGATATTTCTTGACCAGCAGAATCCAGCTGGCTGACCAGATGACCAACTATGCTGACAAACTAGCAAGACCAGCTTAAGTCCTGTTAAGACCAGCTAAAACCAGCAACCATCATGAGCTGGTTATTGCAGCTCGCATTGTTTTTTATTATTAATCAAAATATTTGAGAAATGGGACATTCTGCACAATGAGTACTTTTACTTTTGGTACTTTGAGTATATTTTGATACCAATACTTACTGTACTTTTACTCAAGTACATTTTGAATACCGGACTTTTTACAGAGTGTTTCTACATTGTGATATTGATACTTTTACCTAAGTAAAAAATGTTAGTGCCTTTTCCACCACTGGTTTAATGTCTAGCTCTTGGCACAGGTTGGTTTGGTCCTGCGTGTATAGGCTGGGTAAAATTTTCCCAGCAGATGACAAAATATGATGCATGATCCTGGACTCTCTCTCTCTCTGTGTGTGTGTGTGTGTGTGTGTGTGTGTGTGTGTGTGTGTGTGTGTGTGTGTGGGGGGGGGGGTGTCTTCCTGTGTCAGCATGTTTGTGTGAAAGAGAAACAGATGGTGACAGACAGCAGAACAGCTGCAGTTTTTCTGTGATCAGCATCATTAGCTCTTATTAATTAGAATTTATTGGTGAGGTGACACACTGAGTTGTACAGGTGTCATGTGCACCCATCTACCAGCACATCATGTACCTATATGAAAAACCTTGCAAATAAGAGCGTTTCGTTTTCATTATGGCCTTGTACCTGTATTAAAATCATCTGAATTGGACCTGCACCTCATGACATAGTGTCCAAGTACTCTAACCTTGAGAAGACACTGAACCCCATAACTGTTCCCTATATGAAGAGGTTGGTGGCTTGCATGGCAGCTCTGCTGTCAGTGTGGGTACTGTAGTAGCAGTGTTGATTTCATCGACTAAGACTATGAAGAGAAATGTTCGTCAACTACCTTTTTTCACTGACGAAAACTAAATAAAAGCCGATGACTAAATATATTGCCAATTTCGTCCACAAATAAAAACTAGACTGGAATGTTAGTGAGGTAGTAGTGGAGAAGAAATCCAGTAGAACTAAAAGACAATCATTTTATGTTTGGTTGCGTTTGGGTGTTGCGCTCTGAAAATAGCAGATCTACAAGCTCACAACGTGTCGCAGCGCGACGCGTTGTGAGCTTGTAGATCTGCTATTTTCAGCATGCAACCAAGTGTAAAATCAGCCATTAATTACGACGCCATCAAGGCCCAAATACATTTTAGTCGAACCGTAACCATAATCTTATGACATTTAGTCGACTAAAACTAGACATTTCAGATGACTGAAATATGACTAAAACCAAATGGAATTTTATTCAAAAGACTATGACTAAAACAAAATCTAAATTTGCTGTCAAAATCAACACTGGTAGTATCCTAGTAACACATATTGTTGAGGTAGAATTCCAAGTTCACAGGACATTGAACATCATGGTACATCGGTAAGCATTATGGACAACTGATGGTTCCGTTTAAGCCCTTTATTTCACAGTGTGCACACATGAGCAGGAGCAAGAGATGATGAGGCTTCAACGGTCATGTTTTTTTTTTCTATAACAGACACACAATTTACAATACAGTTAAACAATGACATCACATTTAACAATTGACAACAAACAATTAAGGTATACCTAATACATGATGATTAGCACTCTTATGGGGGGATGGGCAGGCCAGTGGTTCTCAAACCTTTTCATGTCAAGGACCCCCAAATTGACACTTATTAGCCCGCGGACCCCCATTTGAAAAGATAAGCCAGGGACCCCCATAAGAGAAGATTTTTCATGTCAAGGACCCCCAGTTTGACATGCATTAGGCTACGGACCCCCATTTAATGGCATTTCTATCTCTGGGACCCCAATTCATATTGTAAAATCAATGTTAATTCAACTCTGAGAGTGTTCAAATGGAACCAAATGGACCTGTTAGGGTCCATTTGGTTCCATTTGTACACTCTCAGAGTTACAGACCCATAAGGGTCCATTTGGTTCCTATAAATCATTTAGCTGGGGACCCCCTGGTATCCCCTCAAGTACCCCTGGGGGTCCCCGGACCCCACTTTGAGAACCAATGGGGTAGGCATAGCGGTTAGCAACTCTTAGTTAGATCCTATTTGCAGCTAATATCTGGAATCTAAAGTTGAAATACCAACCCTTGACAGCCCATTAATCCAAACAGAAAAGTCCTTATCTGATTGTATTAAACAACGTTAAACTCACCAACATTGCAGAGCTACGGAAAGCTTGAATTATCCTCTTTCTAACTGCAAAGTTTTGGTTTAATAAAAATCCACCGTAGACATGTTATGAGCTACTTTCAGGCAATAAATTCCGTGCTAAGTGATTATTTTCATTTCATCATTTCATTATGTTGGAGTTTGGAGGTGCTCGTTTTCAATACCGCAACGCCCTGCAGTACTGCATATCCTGCAGTATGCAATTTCAAAACGGGTGGTACGCAGGAACGTTGAATGATTTCCAACGAGCGCTTCCAAACTCCAACATTCAGAACCTGCATGGATCCTGGAAATGGCAAATCAGCATGTGTCTGTCTCCCTGGGGTCTAGTGCTGTAATAGGGATAAACTCATGTGTTCTTGGCTGTTGCTGACAATAAGCCCACTTGTAAAGTGCATGAGCCAAATGCCTTTAATTAATTTGGGGGAATGACCCATGACGTTCATGTAATGTCAATGGACCGAGTTCAGTGTGCTTGGGTAGCTCAGTCGGTAGAGCTCTTGACTTCAGACCTTCAGACTTCAGGAAACTCGGCATCTGAGCATTCTGGCTCCCACTGCCATTACCATTGAGAATGTATTGGGCGCTTAAAGTTAAATATTAAAAAAACTACACATTATTTCAAATAAAAAATCTCAAGCATACATGTCCACAGTAAGTTGGATTTTTTCAATTGTGAATCAAGTGTATAGGTTAAAGTATGAAGGAACAGCGAGGTGCCAAAGTTTTCAGATGTACGTTTTAAAAGTTAAATAAACATTTCGAAGTAAAAAGTTCAAGTATTTGTGTCCACAGTAAGATGAATTATAACTAGAAAATGTGCTCCTCGGAGCACAGGTCTCCGCCAGTACTGTTCCTGATTAATCCTGTCTTACCTATTTATATTACATATTGTCACGTGTCACTTGACCAATGTTAGCTTGACCAATGTTACCTCACTTCAAAAAACATAATTGTTTTTTTGAAGTGACACACCTATTTATAGGATTTTATTTCGTCATGCGTCTCGCTAGCCAATCAAAAGCATTGGTGACAACATATTGTCACGTGTCACGTGAAGCTTGACCAATGTTAGCTTGGCTAGGGGGGGGGGGACACACAGCGGGACGGGAACGAAAACATACTCTCCACCTCTGGCGGAGACAAAAAGTGTGAATGGAGTTTCTAGGTGAAAGTGTTTTTTTGAGGTGCCAAAACCTGCCAACGACCTCCATTATACATTTTTTTTAACTTTTAAAGGAGTATATTTAAAAAACTATAAAACATTTCAAATATTCATGTTCAGGGAAACATGTCCACAGTAAGATGAAGATTTTAAAGTTTGAATGGGGGATCTAGGTGTAAGTAAAATACAAAAAAGCAAGTCAAAATCACAAAGAGACATAATGTGAGCAGCTGAGAGATGGTGTAGGTGTCTAAAGAGTGGATTCTCAGCACAGAGGTTCCATGTTCAAATCCCAGTTGTCCCATGTTTCAATGTTGTAGTACTTTGACATTTTCATAAAGGCCAAAATACAAAAAAGCAAGACAAAAGCACAAAGAGACATGACATGAACAGCTGAGAGATGGTGTAGGGGTTTAAAGAGTGGATTCTCAGCACAGAGGTCCTCAGGCAAACATGTCTACAGTAAGATGAATATTTTAAAGTATGAACAGGGTTACTAGCAGTAAGTATGTAGGATTAGTAGCCTGTACTCGTGAAAAAATCTCAAGCATGCATGTCCACAGTAGGGTGGAATTTTTGAACTGTGAATGGAGTTTCTAGGTGAAAGTGTTTTTTTTAGGTCCCAAATTCGTCCATCGACCTCCATTATAAATCGCTGAACTTTTAAAGGAGTACAATTCTAAAACTATTAAACATTTCAAAGATTCCTTTTCAGGCAAACATGTCCACAGTAAGATGAACATTTTAAAGTATTAATGGGGTTACTAGCAGTAAGTATGTAGGATTAGTAGCCTGTACTCGTTTCCCTTTAAATGTCCATTGCCGCATTGACAATGCATTGGGCGCTTAAAGTTAAATATCTCCCAAACTACAAATGATTTCAAAGAAAAGATCTCAAGCATGCATGTCCACAGTAAGGTGGAATTTTTGAACTGTGAATGGAGTTTCTTGGTGAAAGTGTTTTTTTTTAGGTCACAAATTCGTCCATCGACCTCCATTATAAATCTCTGAACTTTTAAAGGAGTACAATTCTAAAACTATTAAACATTTCAAAGATTCCTTTTCAGGCAAACATGTCCACAGTAATATGAAAATTTTAAAGTATAAATGGGGTTACTAGCAGTAAGTATGTAGGATTAGTAGCCTGTACTCGTTTCCCTTTAAATGTCCATTGCCGCACTGACAATGCATTGGGCGCTTAAAGTTAAATATTTCCCAAACTACAAATGATTTAAAAAAAAAAAACTCAAGCATGCATGTCCAAAGTAAGGTGGAATTTTTGAACTGTGAATGGAGTTTCTAGGTGAAAGTGTTTTTTTTAGGTCCCAAATTCGTCCATCGACCTCCATTATAAATCGCTGAACTTTTAAAGGAGTACAATTCTAAAACTATTAAACATTTCAAAGATTCCTTTTCAGGCAAACATGTCCACAGTAAGATGAACATTTTAAAGTATTAATGGGGTTACTAGCAGTAAGTATGTAGGATTAGTAGCCTGTACTCGTTTCCCTTTAAATGTCCATTGCCGCATTGACAATGCATTGGGCGCTTAAAGTTAAATATCTCCCAAACTACAAATGATTTCAAAGAAAAAATCTCAGGCATGCATGTCCACAGTAAGGTGGAATTTTTTGAACTGTGAATGGAGTTTCTTGGTGAAAGTGTTTTTTTGAGGTCCCAAATTCGTCCATCGACCTCCATTATAAATCGCTGAACTTTTAAAGGAGTACAATTCTAAAACTATTAAACATTTCAAAGATTCCTTTTCAGGGAAACATGTCCACAGTAAGATGAAAATTTTAAAGTATGAATGGGGTTACTAGCAGTAAGTATGTAGGATTAGTAGCCTGTACTCGTTTCCCTTTAAATGTCCATTGCCGCATTGACAATGCATTGGGCGCTTAAAGTTAAATATCTCCCAAACTACAAATGATTTCAAAGAAAAAATCTCAAGCATGCATGTCCACAGTAAGGTGGAATTTTTGAACTGTGAATGGAGTTTCTAGGTGAAAGTGTTTTTTTGAGGTCCCAAATTCGTCCATCGACCTCCATTATAAATCTCTGAACTTTTAAAGGAGTACAATTCTAAAACTATTAAACATTTCAAAGATTCCTTTTCAGGCAAACATGTCCACAGTAATATGAACATTTTAAAGTATAAATGGGGTTACTAGCAGTAAGTATGTAGGATTAGTAGCCTGTACTCGTTTCCCTTTAAATGTCCATTGCCGCACTGACAATGCATTGGGCGCTTAAAGTTAAATATTTCCCAAACTACAAATGATTTAAAAAAAAAAAATCTCAAGCATGCATGTCCACAGTAGGGTGGAATTTTTGAACTGTGAATGGAGTTTCTAGGTGAAAGTGTTTTTTTGAGGTCCCAAATTCGTCCATCGACCTCCATTATAAATCGCTGAACTTTTAAAGGAGTACAATTCTAAAACTATTAAACATTTCCAAGATTCCTTTTCAGGCAAACATTTCCACAGTAAGATAAACATTTTAAAGTATGAATGGGGTTACTAGCAGTAAGTATGTAGGATTAGTAGCCTGTACTCGTTTCCCTTTAAATGTCCATTGCCGCATTGACAATGCATTGGGCGCTTAAAGTTAAATATCTCCCAAACTACAAATGATTTCAAAGAAAAGATCTCAAGCATGCATGTCCACAGTAAGGTGGAATTTTTGAACTGTGAATGGAGTTTCTTGGTGAAAGTGTTTTTTTTGAGGTCCCAAATTCGTCCATCGACCTCCATTATAAATCTCTGAACTTTTAAAGGAGTACAATTCTAAAACTATTAAACATTTCAAAGATTCCTTTTCAGGCAAACATGTCCACAGTAATATGAACATTTTAAAGTATAAATGGGGTTACTAGCAGTAAGTATGTAGGATTAGTAGCCTGTACTCGTTTCCCTTTAAATGTCCATTGCCGCACTGACAATGCATTGGGCGCTTAAAGTTAAATATTTCCCAAACTACAAATGATTTAAAAAAAAAAAACTCAAGCATGCATGTCCAAAGTAAGGTGGAATTTTTGAACTGTGAATGGAGTTTTCTAGGTGAAAGTGTTTTTTTTAGGTCCCAAATTCGTCCATCGACCTCCATTATAAATCGCTGAACTTTTAAAGGAGTACAATTCTAAAACTATTAAACATTTCAAAGATTCCTTTTCAGGGAAACATGTCCACAGTAAGATGAACATTTTAAAGTATGAATGGGGTTACTAGCAGTAAGTATGTAGGATTAGTAGCCTGTACTCGTTTCCCTTTAAATGTCCATTGCCGCATTGACAATGCATTGGGCGCTTAAAGTTAAATATCTCCCAAACTACAAATGATTTCAAAGAAAAAATCTCAAGCATGCATGTCCACAGTAAGGTGGAATTTTTGAACTGTGAATGGAGTTTCTAGGTGAAAGTGTTTTTTTGAGGTCCCAAATTCGTCCATCGACCTCCATTATAAATCTCTGAACTTTTAAAGGAGTACAATTCTAAAACTATTAAACATTTCAAAGATTCCTTTTCAGGCAAACATGTCCACAGTAATATGAACATTTTAAAGTATAAATGGGGTTACTAGCAGTAAGTATGTAGGATTAGTAGCCTGTACTCGTTTCCCTTTAAATGTCCATTGCCGCACTGACAATGCATTGGGCGCTTAAAGTTAAATATTTCCCAAACTACAAATGATTTAAAAAAAAAAAATCTCAAGCATGCGTGTCCAAAGTAAGGTGGAATTTTTGAACTGTGAATGGAGTTTCTAGGTGAAAGTGTTTTTTTTAGGTCCCAAATTCGTCCATCGACCTCCATTATAAATCGCTGAACTTTTAAAGGAGTACAATTCTAAAACTATTAAACATTTCAAAGATTCCTTTTCAGGCAAACATGTCCACAGTAAGATGAACATTTTAAAGTATTAATGGGGTTACTAGCAGTAAGTATGTAGGATTAGTAGCCTGTACTCGTTTCCCTTTAAATGTCCATTGCCGCATTGACAATGCATTGGGCGCTTAAAGTTAAATATCTCCCAAACTACAAATGATTTCAAAGAAAAAATCTCAGGCATGCATGTCCACAGTAAGGTGGAATTTTTGAACTGTGAATGGAGTTTCTTGGTGAAAGTGTTTTTTTGAGGTCCCAAATTCGTCCATCGACCTCCATTATAAATCTCTGAACTTTTAAAGGAGTACAATTCTAAAACTATTAAACATTTCAAAGATTCCTTTTCAGGCAAACATGTCCACAGTAATATGAACATTTTAAAGTATAAATGGGGTTACTAGCAGTAAGTATGTAGGATTAGTAGCCTGTACTCGTTTCCCTTTAAATGTCCATTGCCGCACTGACAATGCATTGGGCGCTTAAAGTTAAATATTTCCCAAACTACAAATGATTTAAAAAAAAAAAACTCAAGCATGCATGTCCAAAGTAAGGTGGAATTTTTGAACTGTGAATGGAGTTTCTAGGTGAAAGTGTTTTTTTTAGGTCCCAAATTCGTCCATCGACCTCCATTATAAATCGCTGAACTTTTAAAGGAGTACAATTCTAAAACTATTAAACATTTCAAAGATTCCTTTTCAGGCAAACATGTCCACAGTAAGATGAACATTTTAAAGTATTAATGGGGTTACTAGCAGTAAGTATGTAGGATTAGTAGCCTGTACTCGTTTCCCTTTAAATGTCCATTGCCGCATTGACAATGCATTGGGCGCTTAAAGTTAAATATCTCCCAAACATGATTTCAAAGAAAAAATCTCAGGCATGCATGTCCACAGTAAGGTGGAATTTTTGAACTGTGAATGGAGTTTCTAGGTGAAAGTGTTTTTTTGAGGTCCCAAATTCGTCCATCGACCTCCATTATAAATCGCTGAACTTTTAAAGGAGTACAATTCTAAAACTATTAAACATTTCAAAGATTCCTTTTCAGGGAAACATGTCCACAGTAAGATGAACATTTTAAAGTATGAATGGGGTTACTAGCAGTAAGTATGTAGGATTAGTAGCCTGTACTCGTTTCCCTTTAAATGTCCATTGCCGCATTGACAATGCATTGGGCGCTTAAAGTTAAATATCTCCCAAACTACAAATGATTTCAAAGAAAAAATCTCAAGCATGCATGTCCACAGTAAGGTGGAATTTTTGAACTGTGAATGGAGTTTCTTGGTGAAAGTGTTTTTTTGAGGTCCCAAATTCGTCCATCGACCTCCATTATAAATCTCTGAACTTTTAAAGGAGTACAATTCTAAAACTATTAAACATTTCCAAGATTCCTTTTCAGGCAAACATTTCCACAGTAAGATGAACATTTTAAAGTATGAATGGGGTTACTAGCAGTAAGTATGTAGGATTAGTAGCCTGTACTCGTTTCCCTTTAAATGTCCATTGCCGCATTGACAATGCATTGGGCGCTTAAAGTTAAATATCTCCCAAACTACAAATGATTTCAAAGAAAAGATCTCAAGCATGCATGTCCACAGTAAGGTGGAATTTTTGAACTGTGAATGGAGTTTCTAGGTGAAAGTGTTTTTTTTAGGTCCCAAATTCGTCCATCGACCTCCATTATAAATCTCTGAACTTTTAAAGGAGTACAATTCTAAAACTATTAAACATTTCCAAGATTCCTTTTCAGGCAAACATTTCCACAGTAAGATGAACATTTTAAAGTATGAATGGGGTTACTAGCAGTAAGTATGTAGGATTAGTAGCCTGTACTCGTTTCCCTTTAAATGTCCATTGCCGCATTGACAATGCATTGGGCGCTTAAAGTTAAATATCTCCCAAACTACAAATGATTTCAAAGAAAAGATCTCAAGCATGCATGTCCACAGTAAGGTGGAATTTTTGAACTGTGAATGGAGTTTCTTGGTGAAAGTGTTTTTTTGAGGTCCCAAATTCGTCCATCGACCTCCATTATAAATCTCTGAACTTTTAAAGGAGTACAATTCTAAAACTATTAAACATTTCAAAGATTCCTTTTCAGGCAAACATGTCCACAGTAATATGAACATTTTAAAGTATAAATGGGGTTACTAGCAGTAAGTATGTAGGATTAGTAGCCTGTACTCGTTTCCCTTTAAATGTCCATTGCCGCACTGACAATGCATTGGGCGCTTAAAGTTAAATATTTCCCAAACTACAAATGATTTAAAAAAAAAAAATCTCAAGCATGCATGTCCAAAGTAAGGTGGAATTTTTGAACTGTGAATGGAGTTTCTAGGTGAAAGTGTTTTTTTTAGGTCCCAAATTCGTCCATCGACCTCCATTATAAATCGCTGAACTTTTAAAGGAGTACAATTCTAAAACTATTAAACATTTCAAAGATTCCTTTTCAGGCAAACATGTCCACAGTAAGATGAACATTTTAAAGTATTAATGGGGTTACTAGCAGTAAGTATGTAGGATTAATAGCCTGTACTCGTTTCCCTTTAAATGTCCATTGCCGCATTGACAATGCATTGGGCGCTTAAAGTTAAATATCTCCCAAACTACAAATTATTTCAAAGAAAAAATCTCAGGCATGCATGTCCACAGTAAGGTGGAATTTTTTAACTGTGAATGGAGTTTCTTGGTGAAAGTGTTTTTTTGAGGTCCCAAATTCGTCCATCGACCTCCATTATAAATCTCTGAACTTTTAAAGGAGTACAATTCTAAAACTATTAAACATTTCAAAGATTCCTTTTCAGGGAAACATGTCCACAGTAAGATGAACATTTTAAAGTATGAATGGGGTTACTAGCAGTAAGTATGTAGGATTAGTAGCCTGTACTCGTTTCCCTTTAAATGTCCATTGCCGCATTGACAATGCATTGGGCGCTTAAAGTTAAATATCTCCCAAACTACAAATGATCCATTATAAATCTCTGAACTTTTACTAGTACAATTCTAAAACTATTAAACATTTCAAAGATTCCTTTTCATGTCCACAGTAAGATGAACATTTTAAAGTTTGAATGGGGTTTCTAGGGGTAAGTATGTAGGACTAGTTGAATGTCCCCCTCTCGATATCCAGCAATACAGCAGAAGGACAAGACTCAGAGTCCAGAGATGGCAACAATGATCACTTAGAATATATTTCAGTAAAACTTTAGCTGGGAAGAGTTCTTTCAGACATAACCCCCCACCTTTAACTATCAGGAAACAAGGGAGGGACGCAGGTGGTCCTCCGTGTACATTGATGGCATGGGACTTGAACCTGCGACTGTCTGCAGCAGAGGCAACCGATCAAGATCAAGATAAACCGAACCCTACCACTGCGCCAACGCACCTTTGGGCCCTCAACAGGTGTCTCTTTGTGCTTTTGACTTGCTTTTTGTATTTTGGCCCTGAAAACGCCAAAGTACTACAACACTGAAAAATGGGACGACTAGGATTTGAACATGGAACCTCCATGCTGAGAGTCTGCTCTTTAGACCACTACAACATCTCTCAGCTGCTCACATCATGTCTCTTTTTGGTTTTTACTTGCTTTTTTGTATTCTGGCCTTGAAAATTTCAAAGGACTACAACATTGGAACATGGGACAACTGGGATTTGAACATGGAACCTCTTTACTGGGAATCCACTCTTTAGACCCCTACACCATCTCTCAGCTGCTCACATTATGTCTCTTTGTGCTTTTGACTTGCTTTTTGGTATTTTGGCCTTGAAAATGTAAAAGTACTACAAGATAAAAATATGGGACATCTGGGATTTGAACATGGAACCGCTGTGCTACAATCCGCTCTTTAGACCCCTACACCATCTCTCAGCTGCTCACATTTTTTCTCTTTGTGGTTTTGTCCTGCTTATTTGTATTTTGGCCTTGAAAATGTCAAAGTATTACAACAGTGAAACATCTGGGATTTGAACATGGAACATCTGTGCTGAGAATCCACTCTTTAGACCCCTACACCATCTCTCAGCTGCTCACTTATGTCTCTTTTTGATTTTGACTTGCTTTTTTGTATTTTGGCCTTGAAAATGTCAAAGTACTACACATTGAAACATGGGACAACTGGGATTTGAACATGGAACCTCTTTAGTAGGAATCCACTCTTTAGACCCCTACACCATCTCTCAGCTGCTCACATCACGTCTCTTTGTGATTTTGTCTTTCTTTTTTGTATTTTGGCCTTGAAAATGTCATAGTACTACACCATTGAAACATGGAACATCTGTGCTGAGAATCCGCTCTTTAGACCCCTACACCATATCTCAGCTGCTCACATCATGTCTTGCTTTTTTGTATTTTACTTACACCTAGAACCCCCATTCAAACTTTAAAATCTTCATCTTACTGTGGACATGTTTGCCCGAAAAGGAATCTTTGAAATGTTTCATAGTTTTAGAATTGTACTCCTTTAAAAGTTCAGAGATTTATAATGGAGGCCGATTACCCCAGTTTTCCCCCAGTTTAAATGTCCATTGCCATTGACAATGAATTGGGTGCTTAAAGTTAAATATTTCAAAAACTACAAATTATTGAAACCCCATTCAAACTTTAAAATGTTCATCTTACTGTGGACATGTTTGTCTGAACATGAATATTTGAAAAGTTTTATAGTTTTTGAAACATACTCCTTTAAAAGTTCAGAAATGTATAATGGAGGTCGATGGCAGGTTTTGGTACCTCAAAAAAACACTTTCACCTAGAAACTCCATTCACACTTTTTATAATTCATCTTACTGTGGGCACAAATACTTGAACTTTTTACTTTGAAATGTTTAGTAGTTTTTGAGATATTTAACTTTTAATACGTACATCTGAAAACTTTGGCACCTCGCTGTTCCTTCATACTTTAACCTATAAACTTGATTCACAATTGAAAAATTCCACCTTACTGTGGACATGTATGCTTGAGATTTTTAATTTGAAAAGTGTAGTTTTTGAAATATTTAACTTTAAGCGCCCAATGCATTGTCAATGGCAATGGCCATTTAAAGGCCATTGCCATTTAAAGGAACACAGGAGTCTATCCCTGTTACAGCACTAGAACCCAGGGAGCCAGATTGCTCACATGCTGATTTGCCAGTTCCAGGAGTATTAGTATTAGTATGACACAAGAAACATTGTAAATTGACATTGCATGAACGTGATGGGTCATTCACCCCAAAATAATTAAAGGAACTTGGCTCATGCACTTTACTAAAACATGATTTTTTTGTAATTTTTTTGTACTCCAGCATTTTACTCGAATACCTGGGATTTGAATATGTAAACTCTGTGCTGAGAGCTTGATCATCAGACTACTATACCATCTCTCAGTCACTCAAGGCAGATGTCTCTTGTATTTTTGAAGCGTTCTCTTTTGATCCTGATAAAGAACCCATTATTATGAAGACAACATGAAATAAAAAATCTATGAATAAATACAAAAATGAAATAAATAAAAGACACAATGAAATCATATTTAATATTATATATTTGATTCATTGCATTTTTCAAATATTTCATCGTGATATTTATTATAAAACAAATTGACCAATGTACCTCATGAAATAGATAAAATTGACCATGAAGATTCATTATGGAATTATTATTTTTGTCGGTCGGTCGGTCTGTCCCTCTTTTCCTACCCAGCCATTCAGATTTCAACCACTGGCAGAACCAGGTCTCCTGGTCTTGTTTTAAATGAAAAGTCACAATGAAATAAATAAAAAAACAAATGAAATGAAAACAAAATGCAATACATGTATTTATTTAATTGCATTTTGAATGTATTTAATTGCATTTTTATTTATATCATTGTGTTTTTTATTTATTTAATTGTGGATTTTATTTATTTCATTGCAGTATTTATTTTTTTATTATTATTATTAATTATTATTATTACTATTATTATTATTATTATTATTACTAGGACGGTGCCCTTCGCCTGCCTATTTGGTGCCGGCCCACTTGGGGCCATGCCATGTCGTGAACAATACTTCGTCATCATACATGACGTCCTCCTCTCTCCTACCTCTCATACTGGACTTCTGTTCTCACCCACTTTTCTTTGAAATCTACAAAGATATATTATTTTATATAATCCTATACATATAGCTTTTGCCTGTGCACTTTCTAATCCATTGCACACTTATATTGGTTATGCGACACAAACGTTACACAAAGCTCGGCCATGGAACGGGTTGGCCAATCAGGGACTTCTGGGGGCTAAGCGGCACAAATGTGACATGACGCTCCACCAATCCGTGAAGCCGACGGTTTGCGTTGGCCGATCAGGGAAGCCGATGTGAACATCGTTGTTTGACGGGGTGCACCTCGGGATCAGATGAGACACGCACGGCAAGTTTGAGAACTTTGGCACTTTCCGATTTGCGTGCGCGTGCACAAACACACACACACACACACGCCCTTTTTGGATGTCCCACCTCCCTACAGTCATGCCGTAAAAATGGATTCTAGTATTTTAATCTACTGTACTAGTGCCAAACCCATTGCCCATTGTCTGAGTACTGCACTAGTAGGGATTACAGTAGTAATCTGCTTTTGATAAGCCCTACAATTTGAATAACGTTGCTGTATAGCATTGTAATGTACATTATTTAGACATTGAATGAGCATTTTTTGCATTGTTACATTCTTAAGGAATTGATTAAGTTTTATCTGCACCGTCTATTCTAGTAATATTAAATAAAAATAAATAACAAAGGGGCTTGACGTGATGGATTAAGTTGTATCTGTAGGCGCATGATCGATTCAGTTGTATACATATAGCATCTATTCATCCGCCTGTTAGAATAAAAAATAAAAAAACATAAATAAAGTAAAAATACAATAAAAAATGTATTTCAACATGCAGCTCCTTGCTGCATGTTATCCTCCCTGTCACTATCAAAACAGCAGAAATGCCAAACAAAGAAAACAACATGTGTGAGGAGTTAATTCCTTGGCCTACTAGCAGTGTGCACGAGAAATCCGGCGTTAATTGGTCCTGTGGTTTCTGAGATTAACCCCATATGGACAGACACATGCATGTACACACGCACACACGCACGCACGCACAGAACCTCTTCTGGTTCAGAGGCGGTTCGCCTCTGAGGAGTCACGCCGTAAAAACAAAAAAGGTTCATTAATACCTTTCTGTTGCTGGCTTTAATCAGACCCAGTTCATGTTTTATGTATGTCGCCCGCCCTCCCAAAAAATAACAAAAAAGTTGCCCAAGCGTCAACATTGTATAGAAAGGCATGAGGTAGCCACTTCTACCACCCATCCAACCCTGTCATATCATAGGCTAATCTAGGCATGTTGATTGTCAGTATTTGCATCCAAAGAAAGAGAAAGTAAAATAGGATTACTTTGATAGTACTTACTTTGATAGTATCTGTAGATCACTGGGGTCTGTAGCTCAGAGACTGCATGGATGGAACCAAATGGACCCATAAGGGTCCATTTGGTTCCATCCGCACTGTCTCTGAGTTCAAATGACAACGAGGATTGTACGGCGTAGATTGGGCCACAAGGATTTATAAAAAAAATTATATCAAATGGGGGGGTTTGTGGCCTAATGGATATCAAACAGGGGGTCCTTTAAATTAAGAGCTGAGATAACAAGTCTTTGGGAATGATGACATGTTTTGTGAAAGGAGGTAGGGTCCGCACACCAGCTTTAGCCAAAGGATTTACTTTATTATAGCGACAATGTTTCGATCTCACAGGATCTTCATCGGGTCAGTATATACTGGACCTGATGAAGGATATACTAACGAAGATGAAGATCCTGTGAGATCGAAACGTTGCTGCTATAATAAGTAAATCCTTTGTCTAAAACTGGTGTGCAGACCCTACCTCCTTTCATATTACGTTCTATTGGCCCAGCACCCACCGTCGATGTGCATGTTAATAAGTATGCTCGGGAAGGATGACATGTTTTCTCATTGGCGTGCAGAGATCTTGCTTTGCTGGACCCCATTTAAACTGATCTCACGTCTGTTCCTGGTCGGCCGGCGGGGCATCCAGCATCCGCTGTTCCAGCAGCAAGTTCTTAAAACCACTCTTCTGCTGCATCTCCTGAATAACCTGGTTGTACTTCTTCTTTTGGTCAGTGTACACTTTAGTCAGCTCGTCGTGCAGCTGCAACAGCACCTCATGCTTGTATTCCATGTCTTTGATCTCCTTCACGCTGACCGCCAGACGTGCTCTGAGGTTTGCCATGTTGGTGATTTCCTGTTCATAATGGCGCAGCCGTTTCTTACACTCAGTGTCCTGGGCCTTGACGTTCTTTTTCATCGCGCTGAGCTCTGCAGACAGACGTGTGTACATGGCTACCACCTCCGCCATCTTCTCTTCTCTTCTTTTCGCTTTGTTCTTTTCATATAGTAATAGTTCCTTCATTTCCGGAACTCTGTGTTTAATGTTGTTGTATTCTTCCTTAATGTTCTTATATTCCTCCGTCAGCATGGCAATGCGGCTGTTATATCGCTCCTCTGTCTCTCTCACTTCTCTCCTCCTCCGGAGGTCCTGCTCTCTCTCACTAATGCTCTCCTTCTTCTTATACTTGTCTTTGGTGTCTTTGATCTGTCTCTCAAAATCCTCTCTCATCTTTGTTATTTCTTCATCGTGTTTCAGTTTGAGTTCTTTTTCGAGGGTTTCGCAGGCGAGCTCCTGCTCCTTGCGTCGCAGCTTGAGGTCACGGATACGCTGACGGAGCTCATTTTCCAGCTCTGCGTGCTCCTTCTGCATCTGATCAATAGACTGTGCGCCTCTTGCTTTCTCCTCGCAGACAGACTTGTGGTGCTCAAGTTTCAATTGATTCAGCTGTGCCTTGTACTCGTTGATCTCCACTCGGTGGGTCTCCTCTGCCTCCTCCATATCTGCGTCCTTTTTCGACAGCTCAACCTTTGTCGTGTTTGAAAGCTCAGCTTTGCAGCTCGTCCAGAACCCATGGATCTTGTCCCTCTCCATCCTGAGGTAGTTCATATCCTTCTTCTCTTTTTCCATTTCTTCTTGAAGAACAAGAAGCTCTTCTTCCGCGTCGGGTGGAGGTGGTGCGGCATCTTTCTTTCCCTTTTTGGGAGGCATTGTCAAATACCAGATAAAATCGTACTAACACGCAGTAAATGAGAGACCTAGATTCCCAGTGGATATCTATATATGCCCTGGGTGTGATTTCACACGGAGCACAAACTGTTGCCCAAATATGGACGTGTGGGGAGATTATGGTGGAGTCGTTGGTAATAAATGTATTTCTGTTACCACAGCGCATTCTGACTCTTCTGGTGCGGTGTCCTCAGAAACATAAAGAATACCAAAACATTAACAAGCGAAGGGTCGCACTCAGACACAAGCGTTACATTTTTCTTGTTCCATTTGCCTTAGTTGATGACAAACGTGTGTTTGTGTGTGTGCGTGTGAGTGAAACACACACTGATGAAGGTTGGATAGTCAGGGGAAACACCCACTCCTCCACCATAGTCCCATCGGAAGTCCATGTTTGGGCAACGGTTTGTGCTCTGCATGGCGTCACACTCAAGGCACATAAGGATGTCCAATAGCAAACTAGTTGTTAATTATTATTGCATGATACTTTGGTCTTTGGCCAAGATAACACAATGCCACCCAAAAAAGGCAAGAAAGAACCGGAGGCCACACCGGAAGAGAAATGTGAGGCATTTAGAAAAGAGCTGGATGCTTTAAAAAAGGAAAAGCACCACCTTCGAATTGAGAAGGACAAGATCCGTGACTTCTGGAAGAGGTGCAAAGCAGAGCTTCAGCAGAAGGCAAAGGTTGAACTGGTGCTGAAGGATGCAAAGGTCGAGGAGGCAGAAGAGGGCCACCTGGTGGAGCTCAACGAGTACAAGCAGCAGCTGAATCAAATGAAACTGGATCACCACAGGAATCTCTGTGAGGAGAAAGCAAAATGCGCACAGTCTATTGATCTGATGCAGCAGGAGCACGCAGAGCTGGAAACCGAGCTCCGTAAGCGTGTCCGCGATCTCAAGGTGGACTGCAAGGAGCAGGAGCTCGCCTGTGAAGGCCTGGAGAAAGATCTACAACTGCAACACGACATAGAACTAACACGAATGAGAGAGGATTTTGAGACACACATCAGAGAAGCCAAGGACAGGTATGAGAAGAATGAGCTCTTGAGAGAGAGAGGGCAGGACCTCCGTAGGAGGAGAGAAGTCAGAGAGATAGAGGAGCGATATAATAGCCGCATCGCTATTCTGAGGTGTGAATATAAGTACATTAGGGGGGAATACTTTGAAATTAAAAACACAGCACCGCAGCTGGAGGAACAGCTGCAGCACATGAGGAAGAAAGACGAGTCGAGATCGGCGAAGATGGCAGAAGTGAAAGAGCAGAACAAGCGTCTGACCGCACAGCTCGACGCGCTGCAAGTGAAGGTCAGGGAGGACAACGCAGAGTTTAAGAGACAGGTGAGCAATTTTGAAGTGGAAATGGCCAAAATGGCAAACATCAAAGGACGCTTGATGGCCAACATAAAAGAGATGAAAGATATGGAAGCCGAGCACCAGGAGGTGCTGCAGCTGTACAACGTGACCAAGGTGGAGAAGGCGGAGTTGGAGAAGAAGTTGAACCAGGCCATTCAAGAGATGAAGCAGAAGAGAGGTTCCAAGTAAGGTCAAGGAAATAACATGAGCATTTGTTTGTCGCATATTGTACATATTATTTTTATTTATTTATAGAATGTACATTTTACACTGGAAGTCAATCATTCTTGTGTTTTTATTTTATTATTTTACTTTATAGGGCTTACATTTTGCACTGGAAGTCAGTGTGTAGTTTTTTAAGATAATTTGTTTGGCATTTCTTTATTTAATTTTTCAACTTTTAGTTTCAGGATTATTTAGGGGATTTCTGCTCTATTTCAATAGAGTAGGTACCCACTCTCTACCAGTGGTGGAAAGTACATTTACTCAAGTACTGTACTTAAGTACAATCGTGAGGTACTTTTACTTTACTGGAGTCCAAAAGTCAATACTTTACTCCACTACAATGTTGTACTTTTTACTCCACCACAATTATTTGAAAACTTTACTTACTAGCTAGCTACTTTGTAGATTTGGATTATTATTACAAAACATACATTTACCACTTCAGCCCTATTTACAACTTTGGCTATTTGAAAATAGCTGATCTACAAGCTCACAACACTTCGCGATGCAACGCGTTGTGAGCTTGTTCTGCTATTTTCAAAAGATTTTATGCATTTTGAAAACTTGTGAAATGAGACATCCTGCATAATGAATGCTTTTTAACTTTTGGCGCTTTAAATATATTTTGATGTACTTTCACTCAAATTAATTTTGAATAACAGACTTTTACGTAACAGAGCATTTTCTTCAATGTTGTATTGATACTTTTACTTACAGTAAGTACAATATGTTTGTATTTTTTGCAGCAAATGTGCCTGGGCGTGCACGTGGGGTTCAACACAAACACATAACAGTTCATAATGTAATAACGGCTCATAATGTCAGTATCATGTCAGTATCATGGTCAGTATCGTGTCAGTATCATGTCAGTATCATGTCCATGGTCAGTATCATGTCAGTATCATGGTCAGTATCATGTCAGTATCATGGTCAGCATCATGTCAGTATCATGTCAGTATCATGGTCAGTATCATGTCAGTATCATGGTCAGTATCATGTCAGTAAGTATCATGGTCAGTATCATGCCAGTATCATGTCCATGGTCAGTATCATGTCAGTATCATGGTCAGTATCATGTCAGTATCATGGTCAGTATCATGTCAGTAAGTATCATGGTCAGTATCATGCCAGTATCATGTCCATGGTCAGTATCATGTCAGTATCATGGTCAGTATCATGTCAGTAAGTATCATGTCAGTATCATGGTCAGTATCATGTCAGTATCATGGTCAGTATCATGTCAGTAAGTATCATGTCAGTATCATGCCAGTATCATGTCCATGGTCAGTATCATGTCAGTATCATGTCCATGGTCAGTATCATGGTCAGTATCATGTCAGTATCATGGTCAGTATCATGTCAGTATCATGTCAGTAAGTATCATGGTCAGTATCATGCCAGTATCATGTCCATGGTCAGTATCATGTCAGTATCATGTCCATGGTCAGTATCATGGTCAGTATCATGTCAGTATCATGGTCAGTATCATGGTCAGTATCATGTCAGTATCATGTCAGTATCATGGTCAGTATCATGTCAGTATCATGTCAGTATCATGTCAGTATCATGGTCAGTATCATGTCAGTATCATGTCAGTATCATGTCAGTATCATGGTCAGTATCATGTCAGTATCTGGTCAGTATCATGTCAGTATCATGGTCAGTATCATGTCAGTATCATGGTCAGTATCATGTCAGTATCATGGTCAGTATCATGTCAGTATCATGGTCAGTATCTGGTCAGTATCATGTCAGTATCATGGTCAGTATCATGGTCAGTATCATGTCAGTATCATGGTCAGTATCATGGTCAGTATCTTGGTCAGTATCATGGTCAGTATCATGTCAGTATCATGGTCAGTATCATGGTCAGTATCTTGGTCAGTATCATGGTCAGTATCATGTCAGTATCATGGTCAGTATCTTGGTCAGTATCATGTCAGTATCATGGTCAGTATCATGGTCAGTATCTTGGTCAGTATCATGGTCAGTATCATGTCAGTATCATGGTCAGTATCTTGGTCAGTATCATGGTCAGTATCATGACAGTATCATGGTCAGTATCTTGGTCAGTATCATGGTCAGTATCATTCCTCCAAATATTCCATCAATATTGAATACAATATTTTAGATTGAAGTCCTCAAAAAGAATAGAATAGTATGAAAGTAACTTGTGTGTTTATCTTAAAATGTTGTCCCTTTTAAATGTATCAACCATATGGACACAAAACATACTGTATGAGCGTCACGTCATTCTCTCAACAAAGTATATACAGTATAGGGTTTAAAATGGTTAAGTCAGATGGAAAAAGGAAATCTGGATACACAAGATTTGGATTTCAACAAAACCATTTTTATTCCACCAGTAATGTTTATAAAATCAGCAAGTCTGCGTTGATGCCAACTTAAACATGGTGCGTGAAATAGTGTGCAGTAGGGTGTGTGTCCGTGAATTTGTATTCATGTAGGTCAGAGAGATGTAAGTTTGTGATTGTGTATTGTGTGTGTGTATTGTGTGTGTGTGTGTGTGTGTGTGTGTGTGTGTGTGTGTGTGTGTGTGTGTGTGTGTGTGTGTGTGTGTGTGTGTGTGTGTGTGTGTGTGTGTGTGTATGTCAGTTTGCTTGATAAGGCAACATGCAGTCAGCAGTTTCCATTGGCCTCAAAATAAAAACACACAGACCTGTTTCAGACACAAATACACACACTTTGCTGGCTGGTTGGACCGGTTCTATGTCACCACACACACACGCACACGCGCACGCACACACACACACACACACACACACACACACACACACACACACACACAACCTGCACTGTCACCAGAAGCTGGGGGGCGGGGGTACACAGTGAGTTTATAGGACTACTGACTCTTCTCATTGGCCGAGACAGTTTGTGGACAGGAGCTGCAGACCACTCAGGTTCAGAGTGGGCCTGACCAGCGAGAATCGAAAAACGAAATACGACGCAACGTAATGTACTGTAACAAAGCTCCATAGGTGGTTTTAGTACAGCGACTACACACATATCCCAATAGATGGGTTCTTTTTCGACGACAAGGGTTAACACAGAACCTTCCATAACCAGAAACCTTCCAGATATCGTACAGTTCTGTGATGTTTTTTTTTTTGGTTTATGTTTCCATAAGCCGGGGCGTCTATACGAACACAATCGGCCTGTGTTCGAGGGAGGGACACCGGGTGGGGAGGGTGGTACTTGTCACTGCACATACTCTTACGGGCTGGGGCGGCACCTGTCAGTGGGGGAATGTTGAGCGGGAGGAATAGGACGAAGACTCTACATCCTCCCAGCGGGGGCTCCTCACTAGCAGGTGAGCCAGTAGTGGCGAGCAGTGAGAGGAATTAATTGGCTTAACTAAATTGGGGAGGAAAAGGGGTGGAAAATTATACATTTATAAAAAGAACGGGAAAAAAAGTTTCTATTATAACCAGGACCACCCCTGCAGGGGGAGGTAAGTCACAAAAATACCCAATTGGCTAGTTTCACTATAAAAAATAAAACACAAGTTCTGATTTCTGCCTTGCCAGAATTCAGGGTTAGGACTGCCTCCTGAGCAGGGCCCAAATTAGGTGTATTCGTATTAATTAACGTATGGAAATCCAGAACCCATGAATGTCGTTAAACGGCACAGCACGCTTCACTTAGTTCTTGTAGTCGAAAAGAGCCATATGATAAAAACCCAAGCCTCTGCCTATACTGACTGACTGACTGACTGATTGACTGACTGTATTTTACCACACATCCATAATATTGCTTGTTTCTTCCAGCGTCATGCAAACCGGTTTCACAAAAGACTAAAGAAGCGACGACACACAAAGACTCAACAATAGAACAGCAAGTGAAAACTAAACAACGCGGACCAGATCGTCCATGTCGCTTGCGTGTCGTCGTTTGGCCTCCACTGGTCAAAAAACGTTGACCAACCATACATTAATTTTGGGCTAAACCGGGCAGAATCCAGGCCAACTTCTGAGCCTATACGGTCGAATTCAAAGTCATACACTCGAGGTTGTCGCACTGCGAGATGTGAAATATTGCTTCAGTAGTTTTAACCATTTAAGGCCTATTTCAAACAAATTTAAATAGGCCCCGTTCTCTCTCACCTCAAACTGACTCTGACTCAGTTGCTACTGTACCAACCCGACCAGAAACAACAGAGTATTTGCTTCCCAGCTGACTGTAACGACCCCGTGACTAATTACCAAGAGACTAGAGACGACGCTAAGCTGTACAAAAGCTAAATAGACAAGCTAGCTGCTACTCTACGGTTATGACACGACGACAAGTCACTCTACATAAGTCTTTTCATGCAGTCTACTTTGACCTACCTAAACTATCACACACACACACACACACACACACACACACACACCACGCACACGTACACACACACACACACACACACACACTCGCACACGGACGCACGCACAGACGCGCACACATCATATCGACGTGACAATCTGGCTTCATTGCACGATTCCCTATACAGTAGTGTCTGGAGCATTCTCCTGATTGTTGTGCCCCAGCAAATTATGCATGCACACACACACACACACACACACATACACACACACATGCAAGTACATAAACACACACGCATGCTCAGACACAGACATGTTAACACAAAGTCGCTCCATCTCCTGCCCTGCCATTTCAACGCAGCAAGCTGTGCTGTCTGTCATGTTAGGCATTCACATACACACACCCCCACCCCCCACACACATGCACGCACGCACACACACTCATAGAGAATCAGAAATTCTTCTAAACAGTGACTACAGTCCCCTTTCATCTGCCCTGTGTGTATGTGGGTGTTGTTGTGCGCGTGTGTTTGCGCACGCATGTGTGCCTGCGTATGTTTCTTGGTGCATGTGTAGTGCATGTGAGTGTTTTTCTTTGCTTGTGTGTGTGTGTGTGTGTGTGTGTGTGTGTGTGTGTGTCTGTGTGTGTGTGTGTGTGTGTATTCGTGTCTGCATGTGTGCGTGCGTGCATGAAAAAGGGGGTTTGTGTGTGCGTGTGTGTGTGTGTGTGTGTGTGTGTGTGTGTGTATGTGTGTGTATGTGCGTGCGTGTGCAGGTCTCCTTTAAAGGGCAGGGGGTGGCAGGTGTGGGACGACAACAACACTGGGGTTCATATTATGACAACACCAACACTGGGAACAAGGACGTGGGTGGCGGAGGAAGCTAGGCAGGGGGGCAATAGGAGGGGGGCATCAGGGAGTGAGGGGGGGGAGGGGGGGGGGGGGTGGGAGGGCGCGCGAAGCGAAACAGGACTGGACAGGATAACTGGAAGAGTCTGTTTCTGTCGTCTTGGTTCCATAAAGTCACAAAAAAATATGTTGAACATCTGAAGTCTGCACAGCGAAGGCGAGGGGAGGGAGCGGACCGGACCGGACCGGACCGCCGTAGACGATGGGTTGGAGGGGGCGCTGGATGTATTAATACCCCTGGCAGGAGGAAAAGGAGGAGAGAGAGAAGCGAAAGAAAGAAAGAAAGAATGGGAAAGGAAAGGAGAACAAAGGAATTAAATCAGGAAATAATTATAAAGAATTTCTTGTTTGTTTGTCTTATTAATGTGCTTAAGGACCACACAAAGGTGATTAACCACTTAAGCCCTATTCTAAAATATTCAAAATAGCTGATCTACAAGCTCATAACACATCACGGTGCAACGTGCCATGAGCTTGAAGATTGGCTTTAAAAAAGAAAAGAAAATCAAAATAGGGATGTGCTTAATCGCTTAGTCTTTGATCGATATCATTCATAGAATGTAATCTGAACTGAATTCCAATCTAAATTGCATTGCTTTAAGATGGCCCTCTTGTTGTCTGGAGGTTTGACTCAATCCAGTAGCTGTATACTTTGAGACACACATACGGCCGGGTATTTATCATTATCATTATTATTGTCTCGGAGGCGCAAACAACACGGGCATCAACATTGCGTTTGTGAGACAGATCTGTCTGCTTCCCTATAGTGCTAAACTTTGTTCACGTATTGGGGTGCAGGGACCTGCAACAACCACCATCTAGACAGGACGTCTGAATATTCTTATTTCAAGCTCCCGAGCCACAACAAGGGGCCAAATCCACACAAGAAGTGTCTTTGTTTGCACTTCCAACACACTCGGGTGACACCAATTCCTTTCGGCCTCTCGCGTTACCACAAATACAAATTCCACGATGGGAGCATCCATACTGGAGTGTGGATTTTATAATTATTCCACTGTTGACGTTTTGATCCACCACCCAGCCCAGCAGGATATGGTATGCGCGTGTCCTTTGTTTTGACACCCGTTTCATTAATTCCGTTGCCCACATAATAGGGTGTGACGCCACTATAATAGCTAAAAGAATCCTTACCTCTCCTCCTTCTCCTCCCTGCTCATATTCCCCCTGAGGAGACAGAGAGACAGTCTGACATGAGAACCAGGTGGAGTTAATTTAGGCAAGATCAGAGGATGGGATGGTGGGAAACGAAATTGCGGTTATATCTTCCTGGGGCATCAATCTACTCTACTGTAGTAAAGCTTTATGCTTCATTAATTAGTATTAAGCAAGAGGACTGCAGAAGTCCATGCCACACTCTCAACAAAGGTTCTACTGCATACAGAGCTGACAAAGGTGATACAGCTCGCTTCATGCAGTATATTATGGCCCCTAAAAAGGTCAAATGGTATAATGGTGCATTTCCAGTACATTGCGCCTTTATCCAAAGTGCTTTACAATTTGCGTTGCATTCGCCCATTCATTGCTTTTTTTTTGCTAAGAGTGTATAGATTTCCTGCAGCCATTGTTATGATGAGTAGAGATTAGTGCTGTGTGCAGCAGGGGTGCATCAACTTGTACGCTATTTCATGCTCATGACAATGCTCTGCATCCTCAACCTGTAGTTCCAAAGGAGTCATCCCTATATGTTCGGGGGTTAGGGTTGGTGTTAGCGCATTCGATCCGGGAACGCGTCTCTGTCATTTTAGATTTCTTTGGCCATTAAAAAAAATAGCAGAATACTATGAGCTTGTAAATCTGCTTTTTTTTTTTTATCGTGAAAATTTGAATGTATATATATTTTTAAAGTACATTTGTAACTCAAAGCTTTGCTTTTGGGGGTCCCTGGGGCAAAATATTTTACAAATGTTTGCTTTAAAAAATATATGTTCAAAGATTTGCACACATTTTCACGATTTTTCAAAAATAGCAGATCTACGAGTTCATAGCACGGCAGAGTGCCGCTCTATGAGCTTGTATATCTGCTATTTTTGAAAAATAGCCAAATAAATCTAAAATGACACAGATGCTTTCCCGGATTGAATGGGTTAAGGTTAGGTGAGGGCTGAGGGAATGTAGACATGCTCCCGTTCCCAACACTGTTGCTGGTGTGTGTGTGTGTGTGTGTGTGTGTGTGTGTGTGTGTGTGCGTGTATGCGTGTATGCGTGTATGCGTGTGTGTACGTGTGCGTGTGCGTGTGTGTGTGTGTGTGTGTGGGGCTACATCTTCACTTATATATTTGCCCTGTGCATAAAAGAAAAGCCTGGGTACTAGGCTATACGGTAGCTACACGGTATGCTATTTTGGTGCATGCTATATGCATATATTCTGTATCTCATCCATTATACTAGGGATGCAGGGGAGGGTATACGTACCACCTGACAGAGAGGGTTATCAAGGTTAGACATGGAACTTGAGAAGGTTTAGTTCCTACATTTTTTATAAGACCATGCACACCAATGAGTGAGCGTCTGAGAGTGAAGTGCCAGCGATATGTTACAAAGAAGTTAAAAGGTTATTCTCTATGAGCTAGTATTCTACTTTTGTTGAAGGCTTTTATCCAAAGCCTTTTACAATACTGAGTTAGGGCTGTCCTCATAGTCGATTAATCAATTAGATATTCCTCTTAAATCCTGTCAGTCTGTAACTTTCGATAGACATTAGCCATTCAGAAATCAACATTAAACTATTCAATTCTCAACCTGAAAAGGCTGATCTCTGCATGATTGTATGCAGCAAACACAATTTGACAGATTTAAGATCTGATTAATCAGATTCCTATGACTATTAGACAACTAAAGCCTGCAGCATACACCAACAAAGACAAAACTCTTTTATACTCGCTGCAGCTCTGAGTTCTGAATGCTAGACTCGCCCACAGTTGCAGTGGTTCTCAAACTTTTACATTTCCTTAACTCTCAGAGTTACAGACCTGTAAGGGTCCATTTAGAACCCCCTAAAGTCCAGGGACCCTAAAGGTCCCTGGACCCCACTTTGAGAACCACCGGTATATGGTGTTGACACAGTGATTTTACCACCTGGAGCTCTGCTGTTTATTTACGTCAACCTCTGATGTACTTTGACATAAATTGTCTTGGAAGTTTCACCAGATACAGTGGGAGATGGATTGACTTTGTTTAGGGTATGCTGCAGGGCTAAGAATGTATTTAATTGCAGGACAGCCCTACATGTGAGTGAACACAATAAGCTACGATATGAATTGTGTTTTGAATATCTCTATTGTCCTTATGACGCTCACTTAGTTTGGTGTGTACCATTGACCACAATAGGTTAGGTTGCTAGCATGCAAGGTAAGCCCTCTTTAACTCCTGGGCCCACCAACCAACCCAAGCCCACCCAAATCATGACCTACAGACAGTCTGACCCTCCACAAAGTTCTGTATAATAGGCACCTCATATACAGGCTCATATACGGGCTCCTCCTATCAGGGCAACACAGAAGAGACAGACAGACAAACAACAAACAAATGAACACAACAAACTGATTAGCAAAACAACAGCAACACAATGGGACAGAATGAGACAAGACGGGCCACTACAACATAATGACATCACACAGCACGTCACATATATAGTTGTTAAAACAAAGCAGAAGCTAAAACATATAACATCAACATGCTTAAAGGCATAGTGTGTAACTTTACCCCGTGTTTACATAACAAAACAATACATGTTTTTTACCCATCATTTCCCTATACCAGCAGTCATCAGCCACTGGAGTAGTGTGGTGGAGTACCTGCTGTATTTTGTATTTTTTCTGTAGTTTTACTTTTCACTGTTTGTTTCGGTAGATGGGCAAGTTTAAACAAACACCAATATACAGCGATAGGGCCAGTGGCGTAACGCAGAATCACGGGGCCTCCCCGCGGGAGTTTCACGTGAGGCCCACGCACATGCACGCGCGCGCATGTGCGTGCACAACCCCATTGAACATTTTCGGGTCTAATTTGGGTCTAATTCGGTCTAATTCGGGTCTAATTCGGTTGTATTTGACCAATATAAATCAACTTTTTTCTTTTTTTTTGCTGTAAAAATATTTGTATCAGCGCAGGCGGGGCCCCGCCTGCTGGTGGCCCCCCCGCACCGCAGCACTTGCTGCCCCTCCGTTACGCCACTGGATAGGGCAGTGTGTTTGTGCAGGTAAACATGACCACACTACTCCAGTGGCTGATGACTGCAGGTATAGACGAATCCACAGACGTGCTGCCTGTAGGCAGTCAGAGCTGCGGTGCGGAGCGGCAGCCGCTTGACAGTTATGCAGTTACGACTGCATACCATACAGTCTATGCTACATACAGGCAGCGCGTCTGTAGATTTGTCTATAGACGAATCCACAGAGCGAATGCCTGTAGCTGCGGTGTCGCGGTGCGGAGTGGCACCCGCTTGACACCGCAGTTATGATTGCCGCTCTGTGGATTCGTCTATAGCGGGAAATGATTGGTAACCCCCCCTCCTGCACGCACGCGCATACGCACACGCACACGCACACGCACACGCACACGCACACGCACACACTATGCCTTTAAAAGGAGTGTTTTGATTTTGTCACGAGGTTAAAGCTCTATATTCTGACAGTAATTATTGCTATAGTATTTGCTCAGTGACAGGGGTCTCTCCAGCTCTTTTGTAAACAGAAAATACAATTTTGAATGTTTGTTACTGAGCAAACACTATAGCAATGATTGCTAAAAGAAACATCACCTACATCCCTATAAAAACAGGATTCAAATTATTAGAAGGCCATTGAATGTCATCCCGCAAGGGAATATCAATCCCCTTCAAGACCTAATACATAGTTTGAACCCGCAGTTAAAATAAAATACAAATAAAAGCAGAAAAAAAGCACAATTTCGCAAAATAATGTTCACACTGGTTATGCAAGACTGTTCATTTATCCATAACAGATAAATGGATTGACAAAATCTATGTCAAAATAAGTAAAAGAAGGAGGCCAGGACGGACACTCGAGGACCTTTGTTTTTTATTCAGTCGTTTGTGTTTTAATTATATTCTTTATTAACTTCTTTGTATGTTTTTTGTATAGTTTGTCTTTCACGGTTTCAGGCAGCACAGGTGGGAGAAGGTCCAAGCCAAATGTCCTAGTTATAGGACAATAGAGTTCACCTTGACCTTGATAAAGGCAATGATATCATGGTATTGAATGGCCGTTTACATTTTCATCATTTTACCCATATAGCTTTCAATGATGGAGGTGGATTAAAGCACATGTGACATGATACTACCTATATAGTGGTATTTATAATAGTACTTTACAGTATAATCAATAGATAGATAGTGCAGTACTTGAATTGGTGTTTTGCAGGGAAAACACGCCACCTAGAGGCTGATTTTGTGTGGATAGTGCTTATTGCCCGACTGATATGGAATTTCTGGACCTGATACTGATATTTGAATGAGTGATATTTCTGATAATTTTCACCCAGCGGATATTTTACTTCATGGAGTGTTTTCTGATATATATTCTGATATATATTCTGATATTACAGAATACATTTAAAGTCTTTAGATTCAGAAAAACAACTTCCAAAATAGCTGACCCAAAAGCTCACAACGCGTCACGTTATGACGTGCTGTTAGCTTTTAGATCTGCTATTTTTGCAATGTTTGAAAGCTAGAGGTTCAGGGCAGGCCACTATGTAGCCCTCACACCTATGTCACACCGCCGATCCCACCAATATGTCTCAGTCTAGTGTCGGGGGATTGTCCGAGTACCCGTTGTACCCGTTGTACCCGTCTGTCCGTGTCCCTTTGGTGCCCATATATGGAGATCTCTGTGTCTACCTGTGTCCCTTTTATGCCCATATATGGAGATCCCTGATGTCATCATTAGTATATGCCCATACCCTGTATGTTGGCATGCCGATACAGCCTATGGGCATATTGGTTGTATCGGCGGTTCTGGACAACCGGATATCCAAACAACTCGGCGGCTGGCACCGCACTCCCTCGAGTCCTTACCGAAGTTTTGAAGTCGGTCGGCCCCATATTTATGCACATGGACCATTATTATGTGCATAGTGGTCGGACCTATGGCTCTGGACAACCGGATCTCCATAAGCCTATATATGGGCATATCGGGTTTATGTTTATGGTTATGTCTGAGTCATGGTGACATGCCTATACTGTACGGTATATGGACGTATCGCTGTATCGGGTTTGTTTATGGTTTATGTCTGAGTCAGAGTGACGTGGCCGTGTTCCTGCCTATATATGGGCGTATGGGGTCTGTTTATGGTTATGTCTGAGTCAGAGTGACGTGGCCGTGCTGGCCCACCGGCCAGCCGGTCAGCCGGTCAGGGTTGCCAGATCTGCTTATTATAATTTCCCTGCAAGATTTTATCTACAAGCTCACAACGCGTCGCATCGCGACGCGTTGTGAGCTTGTAGATCTGCTATTTTCAAATAGCTGATGTATATGTTAAAGTGCTCATGTGGCCCATAGTCGCTTCTTTTGGGCTGGTTTTCCTAGGCCTGATTGCTTGTTTCTCTCACAGAATCTGGCAACACTGCAGCCGGTCCTCCCTTGAGACAATTTGAATATAAGATGATTGAAAGATTTTTTAAGATTTTTAAAAAGAATTTGAGGACACTTTTCTTTACATTAGTGGTTGTGAATATTGTTAACACTAATTGTAAAAAGCATGATATTATCATCATCAGATCTAGGCTACTGTACAGTATGTATTAAAAGCACATCACCAGGGATGCTCCTTCGTGCTCCCATGTTGGACTGACCTGGTTGACCATTCCGGTTGACGCGGCTACGTTCTCAACCCCCTCCACGCCTGCCTGTGTCACGTCTCCGGCCACGCCTCCTTCCCCAACGATGTTGGCTTGATCGGTGGTCCTGTTGGCCACTGTAAAAAAATAGAGGGGTGCTGTTTTTAATCCTCCTTTACACATTGTTTGTTAGCTGCAGATTTTACTGCGTTAAATTTTTTATTTCAGCAAGTGACACACACACACACACACACACACACGCACACACGCACACACGCACACACACGCGCACGCACGCACGCCTTACCTGTGTTCATTCCTGACATAGCTCCTTCCTTTGTCTTGCTGCCTGAGGAAGAGAAAACATAGATACTAATCAGCATGTGAATCACATGTCATCTTCTGGACCAGACTAGACCAAGTGGGGTCCGGGGGACGCCCAGGGGTTCCCGGGGGTCCCCAACCAAATGATTGATGGTTAGGAATAGAACATGTGGTTACATTTGGTTACATTTGCACACAGTTAAATGAACACTGATGAAATGGTATCAACTGGGGGTCCTTGAAATTAAAAGGTTTGAGAATCACTGCTGTATTTCCATAAAAATCGTCTCTCTGGGGGTCCCTGGCATCAAATGGGGGTCCCTGGGCCAATATGTGTCAGTTTGGGGGTCCTTTACTTGAAAAAGTTTGAGAACCACTGGACTAGACCTACAGTAGTAGACCACACAATAACATTATCATCCCACACTGACTCTATTGATCCCTGTGGGGAAATGCTTCACTGCATTTGACCATTATGAGCAGTGGGCAGCCACAGAGCTACAATTCTATCCCATAGATCAACTTGTAAACACAGACGAGACACTGAGAAATGCATTTACTGTTCAACCCATTTAGACCTGCAGGCCGACTTTAAAAACGCCTTCTAAATCCTGACCTAGGTTTTCTGAAAAAACGATGTTGCTATATACTGTACATAGCAACAAGAACCCCAAAAGGGCTTCCCGGCTTGAAAGGTACAGTATAGTTACATAATGGGGTTCCAGGTCTAAATGGATTCACTGAATCCACTGAAACGACAGTGATTGATATTGGAACATTTTACTGTATATTGCCAATGTAATCTGGATGAAATGATATGTTATTTTGTGCAGCAGTATACATCTTGTAAAAGTGTTTGAATTGGATTCACCACACCTCTGTGTAACCTACCACCCTAACCTACCGCTGAGCTTGTCCCATTATGATCCCAGACTGATTAAATGCTTATATAATCTGAATCAGATGGAGGGGGAGAGAGAGAGAGAGAGAGAGAGAGGAGCTAATCCACACCACCATCAACCTGCTGTCCCTATTTTGGGCTTGTCATTGTATTAAAAAAATCAATCTGTAGCAAATCTACAAGCACTCACTGTAACAGTGTGTCCAATAATTGACAAAGTCCAAGAATGCAGTTTTTTTTTTACTTATTTGCCTCAGACTGGCCAAAAAAACGAAAGTTCAAAGAAATGGAAATAAGACATGAACACTTGACAGCTAAACTAAGAAAAAACTAAAACAAACCTAGAACTTAAGAACTGTAACAGACGTGTGATTAACCAGACAACTCTTTTTTTTCACCCAAGGCTCTGGCAGCTCTGCCGGTGTTGTCTACTTGTTACCCCCAAGTCAAACTGAGCATTATCCCACTTCAAGGCCCCTTTATATATTGATTAGTAATTGGCATCCATCAACTCAAAAAGGCTAACCAACCACGGCCCATGAGTCTGTTGTACATGTTAACCAAACAAACTCGCAATGCATTTCCATGCATTGTCAATTAATTCACAAAACAATTACGATAAAATGATACAGTACAGATAAGAACATAGCCTACAATACTGGCTACTGAACAGACACATCACCTCCAAACCGGGCCTGATGACAATCGATTATTGGAAGCAGCTGTGCAGTGTGTGCTTGCAATGTCCCCTTTATAGGGCACGGCTTGCCCTGTGACGCTCACCATGGTGCAGTGTGATGATGTGTTGTGAGCTTGTAGATCGCTGTTTTCCACAATCTTCAAATGCTATTTACTGTAGAGTCTGGATGGAACAACACCACCCGGAAGCTGTCATTTGTTCGGCATTTCCGTTCATGAAAATATATTTATAAATATCTGAACATTTTATTTTAGAATTTTCATTTCTGATAAGCAGCAAGCTATATTATGCTTAGATCATTTTGATTCATAGTAGGACAAAAGATGATACGGAAGTGGGGAGGAGGCGCTTGATAATTTTCAGAGCTTTCTTGCTCCAGACTGTATGACGGAAGCATTTGAAAATTGTGGGAGGCAGGCAGCAGTCTTGGCTCGCGAGACTATTCGTCATATGACAATTGAGTACTGTATAATAGGGCCCAAGTGTTTGTGTTCTTTTCAAATCAGTCACGTTTTTATACACCGGCAGTGTGTGAAGTGTCGGGGTCCTCCGTACTGTTTCAGTTCACAGCAAACTACAGTATATTCTGTCTTTATTGCATTCAACCCCCCCCCCCTCTCTTTCTGCTTCATCTCTCCCTGTCGCTTCCTACTTTCATCCCAACCACCTCCTCCTCCTCCTCCTCCTCCTCCTCCTCTTCCTCCTCCTCTCTCCACCCCACCCCTCGCTCGGCACGCTCCCTGTGGCACAGGAGACACGTGCTTGGGCTGATGGGTACTGCAGCAGATCCAAACACATGTATTATCTCTCTCTCTCTCTCTCTCTCTCTCTCACACGCGCGCACGCGAGCACGCACGCACGCACGCAACCGCGCACGCACACACACTGCGATGATGACGGTTCTCTCACTCAGTGGAAGGAGAGCGTCTCTGTTCTCACTGTGCTCTGTGAGATATCTGTTGTGTTGCATCAGCCTGTTTGTAGCATTCTTCCGTCTATCTGAATCAACGTGTTCAGTTGACATGCATTCATGGCAGAATTATAAATTAGAATTACTGTATGTTACGGAGCAGAAACAGAGGTGATAGTGTTCATGAAACGTCCTGTCATTATGTAAAGAAAGACCGAAAAATATCTGAGCTGAAGTCCAGCAAGATACAGTTGTAATAGAACAGTGAATGATATCTCACACCACAAGACATGTTATTATTAATGTTAGTATTATTATTAGTTAATTAACGTCACTGTCGGGTGTAAACCTTGTACGTCCAGAATGTTACAGTACTTGACAGGTTCAATTGGTTCAATATTTATAAAATCCACAGACAGACTTCATTTTCAACATTTTTTAAAAGTAGCGAAAATAGCAGATCTACAAAGCTCAAGCTGAACTTGCATATCGGCTATTTTCGCTGCTTTTGCTGGATTCTGTTGAATGACGAAGTAGGCCATACATTTTTCGGGAGAAAAAAACCCATTACAAAATAAATAATAACAGTAATGTATTGTTGTTACAAGATTTCTGACCAACAGCAACGTCATAATACATTTGATTTCGGTGGCATCTTTCAGCTATAAATACTGGTTCCTATTTCAGTGAATTGAATTTTGTGGGCTGAACAGTTTTTGCTGCTACGCAAAAATGTCCGACACACATCTCCATACAGTATATGATTAGCTTGGAGGTGTATTACACTCACACGTACAACACTGCTACAGGAAGCTATTCTTGTACTACAGGTCGACATTCAACACCGTCGCGGCCTCCAAGCTCGCCATCGAGCCCTGTGCATTGTAACAAAGCGTCACTTTGGGTCGCGGGGGGAAAACTTTATGAAGATTAAATGTATTTATGAACACATTTAACCACTATCCCCTTTCAAATTGCGAATATGCCAGATCTACAATCTCGCATTGCATGGCGACGCATTATGAACATGTAGATTGTCTATTTTGACTACTTGACTGCGTGACTCATAGTAGGAGCAGTAAGAGCATTCATTTAAGTAAAGTTGAAATATGGAGATACGAGATTTCTGCCCGACAGCGACAAAAGGCTATACTTCTCATGGATATACTGTATGTTGGTACTTCTCATATACAGTACAGGTACTGTACACAAGAGTACATTTTCTTTGGGGGGGAGGGGGGGGAGTATTTTCTGGCACCCAGGGAGGGTGGAATTGCTTTTCCAGCTTCGCCCAGCTGATGGCTACTGATTTGACGAGTGCACGGGGACGCTGTCCTGCTCAGGGACACTGCGGCACGTAGACTGGGCGTTGAACCGGGTGTCGAACCGGGAACCTTTATGGTTCGAGAGACTGACATTGGAGACTGGTGAGTCAGTATGGCCCCCGGGTGGAATTGTTTTATTTCTAACCATAAAACATACTATATCCACTATAGGGTCAGTGTACTGTGAAATGGCAATGCAGGATTAACACAAAAACACACGCACGCACACACACGCACGCACGCACGCACGCACGCACGCACGCACGCACGCACGCACGCACGCACGCACGCACGCACGCACGCACGCACGCACGCGCACACACACACACACACACACACACACACACACACACACACACACACACACACACACACACACACACGCACACACACGCACGCAGGTTCTTGCTGAAGTATGCAATCTAGTGTACACTGTAAAATCCTCAGTGT